>NC_086446.1:158488364-158555864 GCF_028390025.1 Pseudophryne corroboree | reverse complement strand
GAAAGAATTAGAGGGGATTTTGAATAAAGCTAAAACATCGGGCAAACTCCCAGATAAGATCTTTAAAGCATTATGTATCAAACATCCGAAAGTTCCAATATTATATACGCTCCCTAAATTGCACAAGAACTCGGAAAGACCTCCTGGGCGTCCGATTATCTCGGCCCCTGATTCACTCTACAGAGCTGTAGCTCGGTTTCTGGGCACTCTCTTACAACCCTTGCTATTGCACCAGGAGACATTTTTTTAAGGACACCACTTCCTTTCTTAAGAAGATTCAGGCTCTCTCTAATATCCCAAAGGGAACACTGCTTTGTTGTCTTGATGTTTGCAGCCTATATACAGTGATCCCTCACCGTGAGGGGCTGCAAGCCATGAAGACATTTTTGGAGGCTGAGCTTCCTTCTTCTGTGATTGATCACGAGTTGTTTCTTTCTTTACTTGAGGTGACCCTTAACCGAAATTACTTTTTGTTTGATAGTTCTTTTTTCTTACAGCGCAGGGAGTGTGCAATGGGGTCCCCTGTGGCCCCATCATACGCGATTATTTTTATGTTTGATCAGGAATGTAAGATATTCTTTGATAATCCAGAAATTAGTGGTAATATCTTAATGTATTGTCGCTATATTGACAATTTTTTTTTGCTACGGGGTGGAGGTCAGGATACTCTTGTTAAATTTATCAATGACATCAATGGTTCTGAGTCACCCATCAAATTCACCTTTTTGTGTAGCAGCTAAGAAATACATTTTCTCAATGTTAATTTTAATCTGGTGGATGGTAACATGACCACGGAGGTTTTTCAGAAACCTACTGATCGTAACACTCTGTTGATGGCTTAAGAAGAGACTCACTCGCTCCCAAATGATGAGGGTGGCACGGATTGCTAGCAACCCGTCAAAAGTACCAGAAGAGTTAGATTTATTGATCAGTAATTTTGTAGCCTGTGGTTACGACCCCAATACCTTGAAAGCTCAAAAAGAGGAAGTGTTGAGGATGTCACGGCAATCTTTGTTAGATCCTACCATCAAACATCTGAGTAAAAGGATTCCTTTCCCTAGTGATTTTACTTCTTCTAGTCCAATCATTAGGAGAGCTACTAAGGCCTTATGGCCGATTGTATCTTCTGACCATGACCTCAAATCGCTTCATAAATCCACTCCACTCCTCTGATGTCCTTTCGTTGTGGAAGGAACATCAGAGATTGTATTCTGAGAACAGATATTACTGGTATGGGTATTTCTAAAAATATCAATGTATATTACAAGCCCGCTGGGTGTTATCGATGTAGTGGCTGTGCCACTTGTAGACACAAGCTTAATTGTAAATCATTCTAACACCGTCATTGCAGTAAAGATTATGACATTAGGTTTGTGTTGACATGTTCTACTACCTTTGTGGTTTATGCTATAGTCTGTCCTTGTGGTCTATTCTATATTGGACAGACTTTTCGTAAGTTCTGCGAAAGAATGGGGGCACATATATTGGCCATCAAGTTGATTTTGGAAGGTAAACTGCTTGATCAACCAGTGGCCAAATTTTTCAAATATGCAGGGCATACACTTGAGTTGCTCCGTTACTTTATGATTGATTATGTGCCTCCAAACTTGAAAGGGGTTGATAGAGCCAAAATCTTGCTGATTAAAGAAGCTAGGTGGATCACTGGACTTGGAAACACTATTCCGGGTGGCCTTAACGATAAGATTAATTGGAACACTGTTGAAGTCGAAAATATTACATACACACACCACATAACACCAGAGTGGCCTCTGTGTGTGCGCGTATTCTTACACTGGTTCACAAACCTTGCGTATTGGCGCGTGGTATGAGTATATACGGTAGCGCACGCATTTTGCACAGAAAAGCCACAAAGACAATATTCAATATTGTATTTATATAGTGCATAATTTACACATAGTCTCCATACACAGTGCCAGCAACTTACATACACTTAAAAGGTAGAACAATAGAGTTATTCAGCTTTACAGGACGTGAGTGGACAGAGCAAGGTTGGTACTTAGTGTTTGTTATCCAGATGTGCAGTATTTTGTGATCTACATTCTGGTTGCTATTTGCAGTTGATTGCATGTTTCTGCGTGTAGATATATGCAGAGATATAATATTAGCAAACTGTTATGATACTGTACTGAGGATATTCTGCGGGAAAGCAGTGGGGAACACCTGCAAGCACACCTGGACCAAGCATCGCCCATTCATTCAAACCAACCAACGTATGTCCCCTCATGTACTGTAAATGACCTGCCCCTTGACCTATGGAAGAAGAGCTTACATTTCCCATTGTATTGTATTTGGACTCATTGTATAAAAGAGAGGTCTCCTGATCCAGGCTTCAGACCCTATTCTCTGAAGGTCATCTTGTTAAAACTGGCTGAGTCCTGGATCCGGGAGCGCTCGCGAACAAACAAATGTACTATTGGTTGTAGCTCTTCTCTGTAATATTGTTGTATCTTTATCTGTATGTTTTGAGTAAATACTGTTGATGCGTTGGACCACAACATTACATTTAACTACTGGTGTCGCATTCCATTCTTGTTTGGGATAAGGTGTATTCAGCCACACGTGTTGCTACATTGTGCGCACAACGTGTCGGCGTGTATATGCAACTTATATACATACTTTAGCGGGTGTACGCATATGTTTAGCGGCCGCAGCGGCTATAACCCTAGTGTAATAAGTTATTTTATTTTCCTTGTAAGGAAACAAACTTTACAGTTGGGGGCTCGGTCCGTTTCACCTCATACTCGCGGACTTGCAGGGCCTAACAGACTTTGGTCTAACAACAAGGGGTGGAGAACGTGTCTAAAGTAAAACAATTTTGTTTTGTGTTAAAACTACCTAATGTTAAACCACGTCTGTCCTGTATAGTCTCAGAGGTGCTGGTGCGAACAGCGAGACAGCAAGGAAAAGCAATTTTTTTTGTGTGTTACTTTTGGCATGAAAACGCGCACAAGCGTACTGATATTTTGTGTATATTCTCATATATTGTTGCCATAGGTTGTAAGAGTCATTATAGATCTGCATAGAATCTGAAAAGTAATTTGTTATACATTTGGTGTATTTGTTTAAATGGGTACTTGTTAAACACATGCAAGACTCTGTTCCGGCCTAAAAGTTTAGGTAGCAGTCAACGGAAATTATCCTCATGGGTGACTTCCAGCATGTGTGAGGAACAAAGATGTATTGTGTATTAAAGCAAAGGCAGTAGGAACACAAATTTGCTCCATTGCTTACATTGATCGAGATAAGTGTGGAATATTTATTTGCGAATGCACGGTACACACGTGGCACGGTACAAAAGTACGTGAAGCATGCGTACGGGAGCACGCACGTGTGAACGATTATGCGCACGGTTGTGTACTTACACAAAAGTTGCGTAAAGTAGCGAGCGCAAGTTTGCCACACAATAGAAGTTAATTTTAAGGTTGGATAAAAGACTTCTAGTTATACATTAACAAGTAACTATCCGATTTTAGACAGATTACTCAAAATCTTATTATAAGTGTACTACCTCTGGGGCAAGCTATCAATCAAAGGGAGTGATTTTTTTTCTGTACAGAAAATCTAAAAGTGTGGGTTGTTGAAAAGAAAGTGTGAGTGCATTGAACCCCAGGACAAAACGGGATCTCGTTGAGGAGACACTGAGTAAGCAGAGGCTTGGTGGCGTGAAGGCTAGCGACCTTACGTATTGGTATTAAGGCACGTAGTTTGTGTGTTTTAAAAGCAAAATGTGCAGAGGAGCGTGATTTTGGTGTTACGCTCCGGCTGTGGAGCGCAGCTTGTAAATTCGACTCCCTTGATCATAAGGGCATATAGATAACAAGTATCTATAAGCTGTTCGATTGGACAGCATGTGTGTGTGTGTGTGTGTGTGTGTGTGTGATGTGTGGCGCAACATACCATTTGCATAATTTCATGCAATTGCGTCATCGTACGCGATGTGTTAGCATACACAGATGTGATTTGTGTAAAGTAAAGGAATTTTTAGCTGACTCTCTCTCAGGAAATATTCCTGGTGGACATTCATTGGAAAGGGTGATCGATAAGTTGTTTCTCACCCAAGAAAATTCCACTGGATAGAAACCAAAAAGATCAGGCTTTCAACCTCCACTGTAAAAGGTGGGGTATTGATTTATTGCTGTTAATACTTCATACTTCCAGTTCTGAGGGGTCTGGTAGTGTCCTCACTGGGTACGCGAGAAATCACTACAGGAGTGGGACGTGGTACTGTCTAGAGGAACAGGAGCGGGTGAAAAGCGCTCGGAGGACTTTTCACCGTCATCTTGCATTGTTCAATTGGTGGTCGTGTTAAAAGGCCCACGATGGGAGCCAAATGCGCAAGCGAGAGGCGTTCAGGAGCCAGGGTTCAGGCTGAGAATCAGAGGTCAAAAGGGTCCACTCTGTATATTATGTACAGGAAGTATGGTCATTATACGGAGGCTTTTTGTGATGAATGGGTACGAATGACTGTTGATGATAAGGCATCATTTCCTAGGGTTGGTAGTTTTGAACTAGAGGTGCTACAAAATGTTAGAAATAGAATATGTCTGATCAAATCCAAGAAACAAAGGATCACACATAACAACTGTTTAGACATATGGCAACAGGAAGGAGAAACGCAAAGAGAATTTGCTTGCATAGCAAGGTCAAAACCAGACCGGAATGTGAATGCGAATACATCACCACCACCATACATCGATGGAGAGAAGGCTGCTACAACCAATAACATACCAGGAAATGATAAAAATGCATTTGTAACATGTACTAACCCTAACCCTTGCAAATTGTACCCTGTCCTAAGTTCTTTCAAGGATCATAGGTCAGAGGAGAATGACGAGCCTAGACTGATCTCAGCCCTCTCTCAGGCAGCCACCATGCGGGAAACCCAGGTGGGCACAGCCCAACCGGTAAGAGCGATGACTGTGTCTTCTACATGAGGGATGGGTGAGATCATAGCCACCGGTAAGTATGAGACTGTTCATTACGCAGAGACAGTAGCACCCCACATTGAGCCGAATAGGAATGGAGTGGTTGGGTTATACCCTATCTGGGTAATAGCAGCTCCCATTGGGAGAGCTGATAGCCAGGGAGTAACCCCCATCAGGAATACTGCAATGTATTGCACGTGGACCAGATCGGAACTGCGGTCAATCATTTCAGAATTCCCCGATCCCAGAAGAGATTTAGCCAGGTGCCAGAAGTTTATTAAAGGTCTGGGTAATGCCCATGAGCCCACTAACAAAGATTGGCGGACAGTGTTAAGAGTGTGCCTCCCCCCTAATATTGACACCCAAAAATTTATAACGGATTGTAAGATAGAGGCAGACAGTCCTCTGACTGATGAATACAACCAGGAGAACGTGAAACAAATCAATGTACAACTAGGATTGTATTTCCCCATAGTTGTAAAGTGGAATAGAATTTTCACTATCAAACTGAAAGAAAGTGAACTGGCAACCGAATATTTTCATAGAACTTTACAAATAATGGCTAAATACACTGGGATAAGGGATATAAAGGATGATGTGAACCACAGGGAGGTGGCTGTCTCTGTGCTGATGGACGGGCTCAGGGAGCCATTGAAAGTCAGGGTACAGACCTCTCTGCCCAATTGGAAAGGGGTAACTGTGGATGCCCTTAGGGAATCCGCAGTAGAACATGACAAAAACATTCGGAAACGGGAGGAAACACAGGGGAGAGGTTGATGACGGTGAGTATAGACGCACTGGAAGGACAAACTACACAAACAATTCCCCAAGCGTTTGAAGAACCGAGGAGGAGAGTAAGTAGGTGTTACACTTTCGGAAGGGAGGGACATTTCTCCAGGGAGTGTACACTGACAGGACAACAAGCCCCTAGACACGAGCCACATTACCAAACACATAGATGGGACCAAGAGACATATAGGAGGGATTTTGAGCCACATAGATGGGAGACGCATAGATTTCCCCCAAGGAGGGATGGGCAGGCCTCCAATTCATCACAGTTACCTCCCTCAAATATGATAGCTGCCAATGCCATATGGGGAAGCCCATATCCACAATAGGGTTCAGGTCACACCTGTATTCTGCAGCCAATGAGATTGACTACTAGCCTTAGAGATGAACCTGAGGTCATGGTCAATGTAGCTGGCACAAGACAACCCTTCCTTGCAGATACAGGGGAGGCCAGATCTCTATTAACCTTTCCAATAGAAAGAAAATTCACAGGTTAATACTAATTCGGCAAATGGGAGTAACGAGAGAAGTGCAACATTACCCTTTGACAAAAGCTGCTGAAGATATGATTGGGTCTCTATGATGCTAAACCCTTTTCTTTTTTTCCTAGCAGCAGTGGCCCCTGGCTAACTTAATCGACATAGATTTTGTTGTGTAAATTGAAATGTGAAATACATATATTGTACTCCCGCTCAGGAAGTACAAGGTATGTTAGATACTCCTCAAAGACTAATGTTGCATTCCACTGTTCTAGATTCATGTCCATCACAGGTAGAGGAAATTATCTTGCAGATACTGGGTTCCCTATGAAGTTAGGATGGACAGGACACTGGATTGATGGCTGAGGTAGTCCCAGTAGTGATACAGCAAGCACAAGATTTAAGGGGGATAGACCAAGTAGTTAATCAATTCCCTGTAGTGCCCAATCCAGTTGTCATTTTAATAAAATCCTCTCCACCTCTACAAACTTTACGGTCACCAACCTCTATACTGTTTTCTTCACAGTTTCCTCTTCATCTTTGCGTTCACAAAGTGGGTACAATACATGGACCCAATTCTCCCAAGGTTTCAAGTGACAGCCTGTGTATTTTCTCCCAAGCCCTACATGACTGTTTATAGTCCTTTCAGCCTGAGTCGGTGCTAATACAATATGTTGATGACTTGTTGTTCGGCGCAGATTCATTTGAGTCGTCCCTGGCAGATACAAAACAGTTTGTTTCATCTCTTCCAGACAGGACGCAAGATCTCAAGGGATAAACTGCAGTTGTGTGGGACAAGGGTCAAATACTTAGGACGTAGTACTGGTACATGATTTGACAGTTCATACACCACATGCCGTATTGGTCCTTCAAAGTTCTGCCCGAACCCGGTATGTCTCATCAGCACGATGGCACCAGTATATTACTGCAGTGTGCCTTGTAATGCACAAAGGGTGGAGGATGAGAATACTGGTGAAGGGAAATTTTGTATAGACACTGATATGCATGATGGTGTGGAATGTCTGAATCAGACCTTTATTACGAGACCGGACATAAGTGACAGCCCGTTGGTGAACGCAGACCCGATTTTTTTTTTCTCTCCTCTAGAGATGTTTTTACTCTACATTGCAAACACACAACAATAATTAAATTAAGATGCAAATTTGTGTTCCCTACAGGAAAAGGAGGTCTGGAAGGCGAAGGGATATGGTCAGGAGTCCTCAGGACTCTGGAGAGATGTACAAGGTAAGCCAGTGGTCCCCAGGGCATATCTCCCAAGCTTAGCTGAAGTGGCACATGGTCTGACTCACCTGGGCAAGGAATGTATGTGCAAATTGGTAAGACCTTACTAGAGTGCACCAGGGTTCTCTTCTCAGGCAAGCAAGAAAGCAGTGACATGTCTTACTTGCTTGAGGAAGAATATTAGTAAGACAATACCGACGGAGCCATCCCATATCCCTCCTACAGATGGACCTTTCCAGGTAATACAAATCGACTTCATACAGCTACCACCCTGTAGGAATTTGAAATATGTACTGGTATGCACTGATCTCTTCTCGAACTGGGTAGAGGCATTTCCTGCCGCCACAAATACTGCTGTGTTTACAGCCAAGAAAATTGTGCAGGAATTTGTGTGTAGATATGGTATCCCTAAGATTATTGAGAGTGATAGGGGTACCCATTTTACAGGTGAAGTCTTTCAGGTTATGTGCAAACTTATGGGTATTAATAGTAAGCTACATACTCCCTACCGACCACAGGCCAGTGCGAAGGTGGAGAGAATGAACAGCACTATTAAAAACAAGCTGAGCAAAGTGATGGCTGAAACTGGACTGTTGTGGCCGGAGGCACTGCCACTAGTATTGTACAGCATCAGAACCACTCCCAGGTCACCGCTTAACCTATCACCCTTTGAAATTCTTTTTGGACGACAGCCCCATGTAATAATGATAGATCCCCAGGATGATCTGAAATGCAATAATGAAATGACTGTTCAATACTTGGTATCGATGAGACAGCACTTGAGAAACCAGCAAAGGAATTTGAAACTGGTGATTTCTGACCTACCAAACAGTAATTGTCATGAAATTGAACCTGGGGACTACAGATGGGTCCACATTTATCTTGACCTTTATTAGGATTAACTGAGACTGGCCAGTCGGACTTAATCCCCTGCTGTATTGTTCTCTGTATTGTATTGCAGTTGTGAACAATAGATGAAGGGTTTATGCTAATAAGTCATGTTGTGACTAGGCGCAGAAAACTAGTCAAGATAACGGTGGACCCATCTGTATGTGATGATTCAAAATTTTCTACGCTCAGGTTGCCTAATAGACAGGTGGGAAGGACCTTATCAAGTTTTGTTGACCAGCATGACAGCACTGAAGGTTGCCGAGAGAGAGACTTGGGTCCACTCGTCCCACTGCAAGAAGGTCGCTAACCCGGATGAAGCTCATGAGAAAGAGAAAGGTGAAGAGAACCTGATATCACTGGAGAATCTGTTCCGGGGAAGCTGAAAGGCAGGACTGTTGAACTGCACCTGAGCGTAGTGAAAAGTAAAATTAAGGACGGTTGTCTTATTTGTTTTTCCTCTCCAAACATCTTTCCCCTTCCTCATCTCGAAATGGATTTGCATCAAGAGACTGTGTTATCCCTCTTCCGGATTTTTCTTGTGATTCTATTTTTGATCAGGATAATTTGTTTTTGCGAGGGCCCCCGAGAAGTCAAGCAAGGATCTGGAATGGGTTCTGAGGATGAATTCGTAGGACCCCAGGATCAGTCCATCACTGTGGTCAAAGCTGGTATAAGTAAGAGATCTGGTAGTCACGGAGCTCAGAGGCAATGTGCAGGGTTGTTGTCTGATGAATACTGCATATGTAATTACTGCGATAACATAGTCGAAGATGAGTGCATCCAGAGATGTCAGTCAAACAATAATATCAATATTGACGGACGTCCTTTGAGTGACTATCACTCATTAGTGGGTACGGTCTTAAACCAAACAGAATGCTGGGTGTGCTCACAAGTACCTCAAGGACAGAGTAAATCGTGATTAGTGCCATTCCCATTAACAGTAAATGAGGTACTCGAATTGCATGGGGGGAGACCGGTGGACAGAAAATACAATATATCTAGACCCCCTAGCCTAAAGCTCACCAGTACCACGTAGATAGATCACTACTGTGTTTCAACATAACCAATTTCCAGAAACCAAGAAATTGGGAAGAGACTTGGAACAATCAGACAATGACCTTCTCACACAGAGCTGACAAAGAACCCATCAACTCTGAACTTGTACGTGGGATAGCCACAAGTGGGAGGTACTTCAAATGCAAGTATACACGTGGGATCAAAATCATATGGGCTGGAAAAGTGTCACAGGGATATTATGCACACATCATCCAGCCAGATACATGTGTAAAACAGATTGAAAAACTGGGTACATGTTTCTTTGTAAGAATTATCTGTGACATGATATTGATGCATTTTGTCCCCTATGTTCTCCCAGATGATGCTTATTTCATATATGGAAGGAAGGCATACAAGTGGCTTACTCCGAGCTCTGAAGGGTTGTGTTACATAGGCAGAGTACTACCAGAGGTCATGACCATTGCACATGACAAAATGAAAGACATTCACGGCAGCGCTCCGCCTCCTTATACTCACACCCACTACGAACACATTTTCAAGAGACACCTCATAGACAGGAGAGAGCTCGCAGCCTCTAATTTGATCCATGAATCCACCGGGATTCAGATTCTTCTTGCATTAGACATCACCCATACTGGCAGAGGAATTATAAATTATAGGTATATCCATGCGCTAGCGAACTTGAAAGATAATATCACTGAGATGTATGATGACACCTTCAGGTATACGGGTAGGGAACTACAGGCCTACAAGACGAAACTGGTCCAACACAGAATGGTCTTGAATTACGTCACGGCCGTGACGGGTCGGTATTGTGTTACCTTAGCAACTCAATATGGTGTAAAGTGCTGCACGTATATTACGAACAGTACTGAGGACCCAACAGAGATTATTGATCAAAAGATGGACAAGATCTTGCAGTTGAAATGGGTGTTTAGAAGGAAACACAATCTCACTTTAACGGCTGTGGGTAATGAATTGACTGGATGGGCCCCATGGTTGAACCCACCCAAGTGGTTCTCTGGGTTAGGAGAGTGGGCACAAGGTATGATTGCAAATGTGGGTAAGTTTCTCCTCTGTATCCTGGGTATTGTCCTAATTATCGGCCTGATATTTAAATGTGTTCGGATTTTGACGCAATGAAAAAGGCATGATACAAATTTGATGAGTCTAAGGAGCGAGTGCGTTGTAAATGCAGCAGATCTGGTATACGATCCAACGATATAGTGCTGTGATAGGAATGTAAATTAATTTCATGGCCTGTTTCTTTCACCATCTTTTTGTGTTTTTCTCTCCCTCTACCCAGCAAAACTTCTACTGAATCCGGACATCAGTGTGCAAAGACAAAGGTACATGTATGTCAGAGGCGTAGCTAGGGTTTTCGGAGTTTAGGGCAAGATGGAAAATGGCGCCCCCCCCCAAAAAAAAAAAAAAAAACACAAAAAGAAGCATGTGCGTGCGCGCCAAAAAATGGGCGTGGCCACACACAAGAAGGGGTGTGGCCACGCCCCATTAGGGTGTGTGGCCACTGAAAATGGCCCACAGTGCCAGTTACATTGCCCCACAGTGCCAGATACAATGCCCCACAGTGCCGGATACATGCCCCACAGTGCCAGTTACATTGCCCCACAGTGCCAGTTACATTGCCCCACAGTGCCGGATACATTGCCCCACAGTGCCGGATACATTGCCCCACAGTGCCAGATACATTGCCCCACAGTGCCAGTTACATTGCCCCACAGTGCCAGATACATGCCCCACAGTGCCGGATACATTGCCCCACAGTGCCAGATACATTGCCCCACAGTGCCAGATATATTGCCCCACAGTGCCAGTTACATTGCCCCACAGTGCCAGATACATGCCCCACAGTGCCAGTTACAGTGCCCCACAGTGCCAGATACATGCCCCACAGTGCCAGTTACATTGCCCCACAGTGCCAGTTACATTGCCCCACAGTGCCAGATACATGCCCCACAGTGCCAGTTACATTGCCCCACAGTGCCAGTTACATTGCCCCACAGTGCCAGTTACATTGCCCCACAGTGCCAGGCCACACTCAGTGCCAGTTACATGCCCCATTTGGTGCCAGATACATGCCCCACTGTGCCGCCGCCCCCCCGTCACTCACTGGCCGCTTGTTGTTATGTGAGGGGAGGAGAGCGCAGCGCTGCGCCTCTTCTTCCCCTCACCGCTCCAGGTTTCCGGCGGCTGTCTGGCGCCGGTTCGCTAGCCAATCAGAGCTCGCGGAATGGCAGCCAATCAGGAGCCGGTCCTCAAGCTCTGATTGGCTAACGCCGGAGACCGGACACAGCAGCGCTGCTGGCAGTGCTGCTAGTGCTGGCAGCGGCGGTGAGGGGAGGGAGATACGCTGCGCTCTCCTCCCCTCACATTTCGGGTTGACGGGGGCGAGTGGGGCATGATGCCCTGGCCGCCGGCGGCGCCCCCCCTCTCCTGGGCCTGCCAAGGCGCCACTCGCCCTACCCTAGATACGCCTCTGATGTATGTATGCAACGTTCATTCAAATCAGACATCGTAGGCTATAGCAATGTACCATACTCTATAGGTTGAATGTCGTCCCGCACCCAACCATTGGTCCCGTGACCGCAGAGTGCATATAGAGGATGTCTCGTCCTTTTCCCTGTCATTCCCAACCATAGTCAATGTCTGATTTGCAAAATAAATACATACTAGAGATGTGCACCGGAAATTTTTCGGGTTTTGGATTCGGTTCCGCGGCCGTGTTTTGGATTCGGACGCGTTTTGGCAAAACCTCCCTTAAAATTTTTTTGTCGGATTCGGGTGTTTTTTTTTTTTTCAAAACCCCTCAAAAACCGCTTAAATCATAGAATTTGAGGGTGATTTTGATCCTATAGTAGTATTAACCTCAATAACCATAATTTCCACTCATTTCCAGTCTATTCTGAACACCTCACACCTCACAATATTATTTTTAGTGCTAAAATTTGCACTGAGGTCGCTGGATGACTGCCGCCCTCTTGGGTCGCTTAGCTTAAACACCTGGCCCATCTAGGAGTGGCACTGCAGTGTCAGACAGGCTGGCACTTATAAAAATTGGCACCAAACATCACATGATGCAAAGATAAATAAATAAATAAAAAGGTGCAAGATGGAATTGTCCTTGGGCCCTCCCACCCACCCTTATGTTGTATAAACAGGACATGCACACTTTAACAAACCCATCATTTCAGCAACAGGGTCTGCCACACGACTGTGGCTGAAATGACTGGTTGGTTTGGGCGCCCACCAAAAAAAGAAGCAATCAATCTCTCTTTGCTCAAACTGGCTCTACAGAGGCAAGATGTCGACCTCATCATTATCCTCCGATTCCTCACCCCTTTCACTGTGTACATCCCCCTCCTCACAGAGTATCAATTCATCCCCACTGGAATCCACCATCTCAGGTCCCTGTGTACTTTCTGGAGGCAATTGCTGGTGAATGTCTCCACGGAGGAATTGATTATAATTCATTTTGATGAACATCATCTTCTCCACATTTTGTGGAAGTAACCTCGTACGCTGATCGCTGACAAGGTGACCGTCTGCACTAAACACTCTTTCGGATTACACACTGGAGGGAGGGCAACTTAGGTAAAAATAGGATTTTAATACCTACCGGTAAATCCTTTTCTCTTAGTCCGTAGAGGATGCTGGGGACTCCGTAAGGACCATGGGGTATAGACGGGATCTGCAGGAGACATGGGCACACTATAAGACTTTGAATGGGTGTGAACTGGCTCCTCCCTCTATGCCCCTCCTCCAGACCTCAGTTAGAAAACTGTGCCCAGAGAGATGGACATTTCGAGAAAAGAATTTATTGTTTAAACACGGTGAGTGTCATAGCAGCTCACACCTCGAACATACCGCAGAACGTGGCATTCAATAGAACACCAGCCAAGGGCATGAAAAATTACACAGCCACATGCTGAGAGAATATGTAACATAACCTGTGTGTCAACCCAACCAATAAGAAGATACCGCCTGCCATGGCATGAACAACGTCAGCAACAGCCTGACAGAAAAGAAACACCACAAAAGTGTAACCATAACCAATAACTGCAGACACAGTACGCACTGGGACGGGCGCCCAGCATCCTCTACGGACTAAGAGAAAAGGATTTACCGGTAGGTATTAAAATCCTATTTTCTCCTACGTCCTAGAGGATGCTGGGGACTCCGTAAGGACCATGGGGTTTATACCAAAGCTCCAGACTGGGCGGGAGAGTGCGGACGACTCTGCAGCACTGATTGAGCCAACATGAGGTCCCCATCAGCCAGGGTATCAAACTTGTAGAGCTTAGCAGTGGTGTTTGAACCCGACCAAGTAGCCGCTCTGCAAAGTTAAACCGCCGAGACACCTCGGGCATCCGCCCATCTTCCTAGTAGAATGGGTCTCCCCCGACTTCAGTAATGGCAATCCAGCCGTAGAACTAGCACGCCGAATCGTATCACAGATCCAGCGTGTAACATACTGCATAGACGCAGGCGCCCCAATCACGCTGGGAGCATACCGGACAAACAGAGCCTCTGTATCCCCAATCTGAGCCCAATTGGCAACATAAATATTCAAAGCCCTGACTACATCGAGAGACTTTGAATCAGGTAATGCTGAAGTTACCACAGGCATCAAAATATGCTGGTTTCTGCGAAACACAGAAAACCCCTTTTGGCAGAACTATTATCCGAGTTCTCAATTCCACTCTATCCACATGGAAGATCAAACAGGGGCTCTTGTGAGACAATGCCGCTACTTATGGCACCCGCCTTGCGAACCTCAAAGCCAAAAGCATGACCACTCTCCAAGAGAGAAAGTTTAACACAACCTTTCATAAAGGTTCCAATCAGTGTGACACAAGAAAACGCAACACCACGTCAAGGTCCCACGGTGCCAATGAGGGCACAAATGGAGGTTGGATGTGCAGTACTCCTTTCACGAAAATCTGAGCTTCCAGAAAGGTGGCCAATTCTTTTCTTGAAAGAAAATTTATAAAGCCAAAACCGCACTGAAATGGAGCCTAACTTTAGGCCTGTATCCACACCTGCTTGCAAAGAATGGAGAAGAACGACCCAGCTGAAAGTCTTCCGTAGTAGCCCTCTTGGATTCACACCAAGACATAGTATTTATACGGTGGTAAGGCTTTGCCGTTACTTCTTTTCTAGCCTGAAGAAGTGTGGAAATGACTTCACTGGGAAGACCTTTTCGGGTTAGGATATGGTGTTCAACCGCCACACCGTCAAACGCAGCCGCGGTAAGTCTTGATACACGCTCGGATCTTGCCGTAACAGTTCCTCACGTAGAGGAAGAGGCCAGGGATCCTCTATGAGTAAAGCTCGAAGAACTGGATACCAAGCCCTCCTTGGCTAGACCGGAACAATGAGGATCGCCTGAACCTTTGTTCTTCTTATGTTTATCACCTTCAGAAAGAGGGAAAGCGGAGGGGACACACAGACCGACTGAAAACACCCAAGGTGTCACGAGGGCGTCCACTGCTATAGCTTGAGTGTCCCGTGACCTGGAACAATATCCCTGAGGTCTCTCGCTAAGGCGAGACGCCAACATGTTCAATTGAGGCACTCCTCAAAGACTTGTCACTTCTGTGAAAACTTCTCGATGACGACTGTATTTCTCCCAGATGGAGATCGCGTCTGCAGAGGAAATATATTTCTCCGTCGTCTACATCCGGAACTAAGACTGCAAATATATCGTTTACCTGTCTTTCCGCCCAGCGGAAAACGTTTGTGGCTTCTGCCATTGCCGCTTTTCTCCTTGTTCCGCCCTAGCGGCTTACTTACGCCACTGCTGTCAACTTCAAGTTGTCCGACAGAAATAACACGGGCAGATTATGAAGAATATGTTCATCGAAAATAGCTCTTAATTCAAGAAAACTTATTGCCGACAAGTTTTCCAGCTTGACCTTTTCCTCTGGAAATACTTCCCTTGGAAAGACTGCTCCCTAGCCTCAGAGATCTTCATGCATGGACACCAGGATCTAATCCTGGATCCCGAACCTTCGTCCCTCTAGGAGGTGAGACTGTGCAGACACCACAGGAGCGATATACTGGCCATTAGGATTATATTCCGGTGCATGTGCAGGTGAGACCCAGACCACATTTCCAACTGGTCCTGTGAAAACCACTCTGGCATTTGACCTGCTCACCGAAAAGGCCTCTTAGGCGGCACCCGTCTTCTTCATCAATGGAACATATTGATGGATTGTCACTGCAAATCTGATCCGACTCTGGATCCTCAGACCTCTTTCCACAGGAAAACACAGAACCTCAACCGTTCAGTATCTACTCTGATACCCACCTCCGACATCCGCGTCGTTGGGAACAACAGCCATTCCCTGTGTTGAAGAACAGTCAGAGAGAAACAACGATTTGGAGCACTTGTTTCTTGACCTTGCCATAATCAGGGGAGCGTCTGAGTACAGAATAACAATGGCTCTTACTATTGAAAGAAAACCATCGTACTGCCAACACTCCGGTGAAATGGCAAAGACAATCCTGGATAGCAACCCAGGTAGGCTGAATGCTGAGAAAAAAGCATTTAAACCCTTTTTCTACCTTTACGTGCTGGAGATCCCTGGCCTGAGAGATTCCATCCTGTAGTTCAACTTCAAAAGTAAAAGTCCTTGTTTCTTTTTTTTTTAAACAGGGACAGCAGGACAAAGTCCTTAACCTGACGCAACTCTGGTATGGCGTCGCGTACTACCTCCCCTTCCAGAGGGAAATCGGTAAGATCTATTTGAAAAATCAGTGAGGGGAATCATCTGTAAACTCCAGTATGTCCCCCTTTGGATTCTATTCTCAACTCCCAGGTCCAAGTCCATTCCCGGACTGACGGAAGAGCATTAGACAAGTTCCCACCGGTGTGGGCTCCAGCCAGATAGATCCAGCGACATGCGGTGGATGTGATAGAAACAGAAGACAATATCCGCTTCTGCGGACCTAACAAGGCTGCAGAGCTCTTACCTTTTCACCTTTCACTATCTGCACAAAAAGGGAAAAAAGAATGGTAGCGAACCGGTTAAAATGACTGCATCACACAAAAGAATGCGTCACCAAGCATTGGGAGGGAATCTAACTCACAATGGTAGACTTACCAGTGGTATTCGCCGAGAGTGACTTAACTGAGGCATCCCCAAACAGCGGTACACCGTCACAGGGAAAAACTCCAATATCTCTCAGAGTCAGCCTCAACATTCCTCTGGCCACACCTACTGCAGACGCACGGCAGCCTGCTGCAATGTTATAGAGAAGAACCAACATAAGGGACATCCCCTTTCTCTCTAGGGTAATTCTATCGGATGTCTTTCAGAATACAAGCACTCCCCCATGCGCATGTAATGCAAATAACTTCAAAGCATAGAAATAAACTATCACTTAGCTTCCTGTATACGATCCTTTGTGACAGGGCCCCGTGCCGACCAGGGGCAATATTTACTAATATTCGTGTTTGAGTCGGTTTGTGTAGTGTTTAAACTCGTTTTGTATCGGGTGCATTTTCATGCAACTTTTTGAATCCATATACGCAAAGTTACGAAGCAGTCGACTTAATGGTTTAGTGTCTTCCGATGTCGATGCCAGTCGGTTTTTTTGGCACATTTACGGCCGTCATTGTCATTTGCGTACGTGTTTTTGTTGTATTTGCTGTTTTTTTTCCTAAGTTAAACGCGGCAGGGTTTTTTTTCCCCGCGGCCGCATTTTCACTTTCAGTTTCGATTTTCCTCCCCGTTCGTGATTGGTTGTGTTTCAGATGGTAGGAGTGTCTGTGCACAACCATATAAATACGCCCCAAACCGTCCGCACCTCATGGGGTTAGTAAGTGGTGAGGAGGAGGGAGGTTGTGCTGTGGAGGTAGGTGAATTTGTGGTTTGGTGAGGAGTGTTGGTAGCGATTTCTGAGTGTGGTATTGTGTTTGAAAGTCGTCTTGTCATTCTTGTTGTCTTGTATTTTGTGGTTTTGTCTCATTTTTAGTTCGTTATTTTTCTTTATAGTCCCTTGTCAGTGTTTGTGTGTGTGTGTGTGTGTGTGTGTGTGAGTGGGTGTGTGTGTGTGTGTGTGTGTGTGTGTGTGTGTGTGTGTGAGTTGTGTAGTGGTAGTGGAGGAGTGTGTTGTTTGTCTTTTTTTTCCCCTGTGTTAACTGTTTAGACACACAATTATGTGTGACTCAGAGGTGGAGGGTGTGAGTGAGGGGGAGGAGGTCGGTCAGGTGGAGGAGGTGAGTGTTAGTGAGGTTAGTGAGGTGGAGGAGGTGGGTGAGGTTGCTGCAGCAGCCTCAAGTGACAGTGACAGTCAGAGTGCTCCGCAGCCACGCACCACTACTAAGACTGGGCGGAATGTTAAGTTTAGTTTTGCTGAAAATGTGGCATTGGTGCGTGAGCTGATGAAGTATCAGAGGCAGCTATTTGGCCCTGAGTCCGCCAAGGTGCCAACACGGAGGAAGACGGTGTTGTGGTCGAAAGTAGTTGCTGCTGTCAATAATGAGGGGGTGGTCAAGCGGACGGAGGACACATGCCGCAACCGGTACTATGACATAAAGCGACGTGTCAAGTCCAAAATGGCCAAGGAGGCCAAGTCGGCTCGGCAAACTGGTGGTGGCCAGCCCTATATTGCAAGTTATCTGGAGTATGAGGAGCCCATGCGGAGTGTAATACCTCCTGAAGTTGTCTCTGCAACCCATGTCCGGGATTCAGATAGGCCAAGGAAGAATGGTGAGCATGTGTATTTTTTTTTTTTTTTTTATTAAATGTTTTATTTTGTAATCTGTGTCATGTGACGTTGCATATTACTCCCATCTTCAAGTGTGTGTCAGCAAATACATTGTTTTGGGTCATGTGTTAGCTAAAAGCCAATGTAACATCTTACTTTATTGTATGTCATGTGTTTTTCAGACAGATATTTAGCATGTGTAGTTTGAACTTGGTGTGTCTCTGATTTGTCCTGCAATAATGTTTTCCTTTTGGGCGTTTTTTACGTTAAAAATTATGACTATGTTTTATATATAAGTGATCCATGTTTTTTTTAAATAAAAAAAGTCGTTGTCATGTTAGAGGCTGGAGTACTGGAAAGTGGTTTGTAAACCACTTACATGTGTAATGTCATCTTTAGAGAATGTTATGTTGTTGTTTTTTTTTTGTTTTTAATTAAATTTTTTTTTGCTTGTATTTGTACCATGACACCATACTGCATTTTTTGAAATCAAAAAATTTGCAGCTTTTTTTTTTTGGTCATAAAGTGGTAATGTTTTTTGGGAGTGCCACATCACAGAGCAAATTAGATATTGCATCTGTAATATTTTTAAAAACAATACAAAATGAAGTTGTGTGTTTTTTTTTTAAATAAAAAACCTTTCCTTGAACTTGTGGCCTATGTCAGTGTCCTGTACATGTTTGCCTGTCTTGATATTGCCATAGTGCATATGTATTTTGTTTTGTTTTTTTGCAAAATTTTTTTTTTTTTTAATTAATATTTTTATTAAAGAAAAGTCGAGCATGCAAATACAGAACAAACAGGAGGTGACGGCTCCAAGTAAATGCTTAATCATATACAAGTTGTCCCCTAGGGAACAACCAAATATTACAGAAACAAGAGCATATTGTGACAATACCAAGTATAAGCATGTCTCGACCAACACAATTTTTTATGTTTAAACATCAAACAAACAAAAAAGAAAATAATAAGAAAGGTTCAGAGAAGGGGAGAGAGAAAAAGAGTGGGGGAAAGAGAGGAAAAGGGGGGGGGGGGGGGATGGGGGAGTGGTGGTTCGACAGAGAGGCGGACTCAGTGAATACATATGAGATGGGAGCGTAAACCTTCCCAGCTACGGATTATACCATCTGTACAACCGGGGTCTGCCCTACGTCTCTCATGTTTATTGGAACCTGTATGGTGTAGAGGACTGCTTCACAATTTAACATATCCCTTCAAATCCCGGTAACCGGGGGCGTAGTATAGGTGAACCATGGTTCCCATATCCTCCTATATTTGTCTGATCTGTCATGTAAGGAAGCTGTGATTTTCTCCATCGTGGAGATATGCCAAATTTTTGCTATTAGCATGTTCCTATGGGGGGTATTGGTGTTTTTCCAATTTTTTGCTACTACACAGCGAGCCGCATGTAAGATTTGGAGAACCAAGCTATTAGCTTGGCTATCTAGATTGGGTAAGGGTAGGCCCAGCAAGGCTGACCAGGGACCCAGAGTTATCCGTGAACAGAAGACAGAGCCTAAGAGAGCCTCCACCTGAGACCAGAACGTGTGTATTTTGGGGCATGACCACCAGATATGTTTAAAATCTCCAATCTGGCCACATCCACGCCAGCACAATGGGGAGGTCCCGGGAAAGATCTTATGCATCGTTGCTGGGACCCGGTACCATCTAGTGTAGACTTTATAAGAATTTTCCTTCACAAGAGAGGAAATTGACGATTGGGCTACTTTTTGTCTAATGGTTTCCCATGAGTCTTCTTCAGGTGGAGGGCCTAGGTCCCGCTCCCACTTACGTTCATTGGGGAGGGTGCTTGTTGCCTTCAGGGAACGCAGCAATCCGCAGAGTATAGAGATAATACCCTGCCGCATAGGAGAGTAAATACATAGACGTTCCAAGGGGGTGAGTTGGCGTATAACCTGGGATTTGGGAAGGGAGCTTAAAAAGGAGCGGAGCTGTAAATATTCGTAAAATACGGGTTGGGAAATATCGTATCTGTCACATAAAGATTGTAGGGAACGCCATGAGGATCCTTCTATAAAATCAAATACAAGGCCCGGGCGTGGGTTCAGATGAAGCCACGAGTGAGATTGCAAAGTGGAGCCTGGGGGGAAGTCCCTGTTATCCCAGATGGGCGTGATAGGAGATGGGAAAGTGGACAGGCCATAATGTCGAATGCAGAAAAGCCACAAGGCGCAAGTGAGCTTTGTCGAAGGGACACAGATTTGTGATGACTGTAGTGGCTTGGTCGGTGAGAGGAGGGAGACCAAAGAGGAAACCCCGGCCGCGAGAAGTTCGATTCGGATCCAAGGCAGGTGAGGGGCAGGGGAGAACCAAGCCAAAGCCTGACTCAGGTGGGTTGCATGATAATATTTACGAATGTCCGGCAATCCCCTACCCCCCGCCAATGGGTCGCGTATCAGAGTGGAGGTCTTAATTCTGGGGGGCTTACCAGACCATATAAAGTTAACAAATAGTTTCTGCATTCGACATAAGGCCTCAGCGGGGATGCTCACGGGGATTGTTTGGATCAGATAGAGGATCCTCGGAAGGACGTTCATTTTAATTGAGACTATCCGTCCGAACCAGGCTATAATCTGTTTGTCCCAAGCTCTGAGGTCAGACTCTATACACTTAAAGAGGGCAGGAAAGTTTTCAGAGTATAGAGAGTCGTAGGAGTTTGTAATGTACACGCCATGGTACTTAATTTTCTTGGAGCGCCAAGAGAAGTTATAGTTAGCAGCTAGGAGAGATCTGGCATTCTCATCAAGATGCAGTGGAAGGGCTTCCGATTTGGAGTAATTAATACGATATCCAGAATAATGAGAGTATAATGAGAGGGTTTTAAATAGGTTAGGGATGGATATATTGGGAGAGGAGATAGTCAAGAGGACATCATCAGCGAATAATGACAATTTGAATTCCTCCTCACCGACATGGATGCCTTTGATATCGGGGTTGGCCCTAATCATACACGCCAGAGGTTCGATCGTCATGGCAAAAATTAGTGGAGACAAGGGACACCCCTGACGTGTACCGTTACTGATGTGAAAGAGTTGAGAGTCCTTACCGTTGACCCGAACTCTAGCGGAAGGGTTAGAGTAAAGTGCCTGAATGCCTTGAAGTAGACTTCCCCCCAGACCGAATCTGCGCAGAGTGGCAAACATGAAAGGCCATAGTATTTTGTCAAAAGCCTTCTCTGCGTCTAGTGAGAGAAGGACGGAGGGCATTTTAGTTTTGTTAATAAGATGAACCAGATTAATAGTTCTTCGTGTATTGTCTCTGGCTTGTCGGCCTGGGATGAAGCCCACCTGGTCAGCGTGTATTAAGCGCGGGAGGACTGGGTTTAATCTTAAGGCTATAATTTTGGCGAATAACTTAATATCGTTGTTTAATAAGGAGATGGGGCGGTAGCTGGCACAGGAGTTGGGATCTTTTCCAGGTTTATGTATTAAGACTATTCGTGCCTCTAAGGTACGGGGTGATAGAGGATTACCACTTAGGAAACCGTTGAAGAGTCGGCAAAGGTGGGGCAGCAGCTTACCCTTAAATTTCTTATAATACGTAATTGACATCCCATCAGGACCAGGGGCCTTACCCGGTTTCTGAGTTTTAAGTGCATTCTCTATTTCTTCGATAGTAATCTCTGAGCCTAATTGGGAGACTGTCGCGCCACTCAGTGATGGTAGGTTACATTTGTCTAGGAGGGAGTCGATTCCCCTATCAAGTCTCGGTGATGAGGGGGGGGTAATTTCCGAATTGTATAACAATTTATAAAATTCCTCGAATTCACCCAGAATGCGGTCAGGATCATGGGTCAGAGCCCCTTGTTTGGTGCGGATGGATAAGATATTTTTGGAGGAAATCTGAGCCCTCAACTTTCTGGCTAATAGTTTGTCCGCCTTATCCCCTTTTTCGTAGTAGATCTGGTTAAGACGTCTAAGGCACATTTCAGTCTTATGAGACAACAGTAAATTAAGTTTGCCTCTGATTTTAAGTACCGACTCAAAATCAGCAGGGTCTAGAGAGGACTTATGCACTTCCTCCATTTGGTGGAGCTGATTAGATAACTCTAGAATCTTTTGGGAGCGCTGTTTGGTGATCCCGGCCGCAGTCTGGATGAAGTGACCCCGGAGGACCGCCTTGTGTGCCTCCCACAGGGTCATATCGGATATGCCAGGGGTTTGGTTCTCATTGAAGTAATCAGTTAATACCTGAGTAGTTTTCTGTAACACGTCAGGTTGTTGGAGGAGGGCATCGTTAAGCGACCAGGAGGGGGGGGAAGGAGTGCGAGCTAGCCCAGTCAGAGTTAGGGAAATCGGGGCGTGATCAGACCACGTGATTGGATAAATACAGCAGTTCTGAATTCTAGATGTTAGATCCCTTCCGACCATAATCATATCGATTCTAGTATATAGATTGTGGACTGGGGAATAGAACGTGTAATCCTTAATTAGGGGATCGACAACCCTCCAGGAGTCAAATAGAAGGTGATTTTTAAGCAGCGACTGTAGGGCTCTAGAGTTACGGGTGCTGATATGGGACTGGGACCGTGGGAGGGGATGGGAGCGATCCAGACTATGGTGTAGTATGGTGTTAAAGTCTCCTGCTATTAAGAGGTCACCTTTCCTACACTGGGCAATTTTGGAGTCTAAGGAGGCAAAGAACGAGGCCTGGTTAATATTGGGAGCGTAGACATTGACCATGGTGATAGGGACATTATTAAGTTTACCTACTATAATGAGAAACCTACCGCGTTTATCCTTAATGATTCGGTCTGATTCCAAATGTAAATGAGCGGGGATCAGGATGGCCACCCCTCTTTTCTTTTGAGTGCGATCACAGGCGTGTATGGCAACAGGGTGGCGTCTAGAACGTAGTTCGGGGTGGGAAGTCCCTTTGAAATGCGTCTCCTGAAGGAATACCAGATCTCCCCTCACCTGTTTCAGAAAGAGAAATAACTTGGTCCTCTTTTGAGGACTGTTGAGGCCCTTTACATTGTAGGATATTATGTTAACAGACATACTGTTATAAGTATAAGTATAGCGTGAATGATCTTAATGAACCTTAAGCAGTCCCCCTGGGGAACAAGGGGAACAGGGGGAAGAGGAAGAGCGGGAAGTGGGGGAAGAGAAAGAGGGAGAAGAAAAAGGAGAAAAAAATGAGAAGTCAAAAAAGTCACAAAAAGACATTTAAGAAACTGTAGGATAAACAAATAGAATTGACCGGGCCACTGACCCATTGTACGCTGCGTACGGGTCCGTATGTTTGAGCACCCGTATGGGGAGTTTAAGGGAGAAGAGGACTCCCTTATGCTCAAAACTGACTATGGAGGCTCGGTTGAGGGCGCGGCCCCGGCCACCGGGACGCCCACCAATTAAACATATGGGGGGCGACCAAGGGGGTCGTTGCAACAACCCGCCACAATGGACCACAATTGGAATGATATAAGTAAATAAATATTCTCAGCTCAAGTAAAGAATCTTAAACCTCTAAACTAATTTGTAAAATAGTAACATTTAACATATAGTGACCCATTAGCACATCTATGTAGATACTTTCACGGCGGGTCATGGCTTGTAGAGGTTTTCTCCGGCACTGTCGACCACAGACGTCTAGGCGCTCGCTGAGGGAGGGGTAAGTTTGGAGAGTGTCGGAGATCTGGAGCATCTCGTGGGGAGGAAGGTTTGTTAGCCTCCGGGGGAGGCAAGTTCAGTCTCAACAGGAGCCTGTGAGCCTCTTCTTTGGATCGTGCCGACAATTTCTTCCCATCCAGCTGCACAATTAAAGCAAAAGGGAAGCCCCATCTGTAGCGAATTTGGTTATTTCTGAGGATTTGGGTGTACTCCCTCAAATCGAAGCGCCTCTTGAGAGTAGTAGGGGATAAGTCCTGAAACACCAATAGCTTATGTGATTCGAATAGGCACACATCTTTATTCCGGGCAGCTGACAAAATTCTCTCTTTAGTTTTGAAATAGTGACAGCGTAAAACTACGTCTCGTGGGGGAGACGAGGTTGAGGGCTTTTGACGTAGTGAGCGGTGGGCTCTGTCCAAAAGGAACTGCTCACAAGAGAAGTCCGGTAGGAGGTGCTGGAAGAACCTGAGGAGAAAATCCTCCAGTTGGGCTGGTTCTACTGACTCTGGGATATATTTAATGCGCAGGTTGTTACGTCGTGCGCGGTTATCAGCGTCCTCTTGTTGATCTTGGAGTAGGTAAATATCCTCCTGCATAACTTGAACCGAGTGCTCCAACTCCTGTTGGAAGGTGATGACTTCATCGATTTTCTGTTCCGCCTCATTAGTGCGGGCCCCAAGATCAGCTATCTCAACCTTAAGGCCGGAGATGGCTTTGTGGATCTCCGAGTGGAAGGCCTGCTTCAGTGACTTCATTTCCGTTAAAATTGAGGAGAAGCAATCTTTCATGGAGGGGTCAGGGGTTGACGAGTCTTCCTCAGATTCCGAGACCAGGTCAGAGGGGGGGGCAATTGGGGGTTTGGCCGCACTAGACTTCATCTTGGATATAAAGGTCGAGATTTCCGCCGAAGCTGTGGCTTTCTTAGACTTGGATTTAGATTTAGGCATGGTGTAGGACAGTCCCGAAGATGGTGAAGGTCATAGGTCAGAGCTGAGGTATAACGTAAGTAATTAGCGATCCATCAGGTAGGCTGCATAGAGATAGAGCATGAAACATGAAAAGACCCCCCGGGTCGCACCCATAGGGAATTCAGCAGGACATTCCTCCGCTTGAAGGGATCATGGGGGACTGGGGTATCGTATAGAGAGAATCACCGGCATTGGGCAGGGGGGTAGCACCCCCAGGCAGCCGGCCGTAGTATAGAAAGAGTCCAGTGCCCCGAGATAGAAACCGGGTACCCCACTCGCTTATGGTTACAGGCGGTACCTAGGGCGGAGGGTGAGTGAGAGTGGGCCCAGTGAATGAAGGTCCCACAAAAAGGGTCAGGGGGGCACCTCCCGTGTACAGGACCAGGTCAGATGTTGGAGAGAGGGGTGGGGTGTCAATATGTGTGGGACCAACCTCAACTCAGGACCTCCAGGTGTGCCCCGCAAGTTCAGCGCTCAGTGCTGTGGATCCAGGAGGGAAGGGGAGCAGGGCACAGCAGCCAGGGGGAGCACGTCCACAGAGAGCCCCAGAGCTTGTCACTTCTGATCGCACCGGGCCGGAATATCCACCCCTCGCCGGGTGCAGGGCGCAGAGCTGAGAGCCGTCAGCACCGGAGGGCGGGAGGCAGCCCCCAGAGAGGACCCCAGTCGGAGCCGCCGTGGGGCCGCACCTTTTTGCAAAATTTTTGTATTTCTGGTCCTTATGTTTGTTTGAATTAAAAACCAAGCATTTCTAAATGTAAAAATGTTTATAAGCATAATGGGTGGATGTATACACAATAGCATGATTTATGAATATATCTCATTTTATACAGTGTCTGAAAAAAGCAGTACTACTCGTCGGCCAGTAAATCCTAACACATCTGATGATGATGACGCTGCGGAAGCAGGTAAAGTGTCCATTGTAGTATAGGGTATGCTTGTAAAGGAATGGCCATAACAAAATTGCACTTTCATTAAAAGGTCCATCAAAAAAAGTATGGAGCAGCAGAAGTGGCTCTTCTGTAAGACATCACCACAAGAAACCTGTGGCCGAAAAGAAAGCAAGGTCGTCTGTCCCGGCACAAACACAGCAGGCTACCCCGCCACGAAGATTATCGTCCATATGTTATGTCCCCCCACTCCAAATTTTGGACACACCTCCAAGACGTCATCCACACTCCCCTCATCTTGATTGTGAGTATCAAACTGAAAAAAAAGTGTAAAATGTCAGAACATAATCATAATCAGTCATAACCGCATTAAGTCAAAACACTTCCAAAACAAAAATACTTACTGCAGTAAGTAAAAGCTGAAATGGAATCCAAACTAAATGGCCTTGTCCACATCCAGTAAAGATATGTATGTCTACTTGAGTCATACAGTATGACATTGGGTATAAGATGCTGCAACAAAAAAGCATGTTGGTTTGTTTGTAAAAAGTAAGTTTGTTTTTTCAAAAAATATCATGTGTGCTTGAGGTAACATTGCAAAATACATACAAAAACATTACTATGTTTGTTTGAACAAAGCTATAAGGTAACACATTATGTATTACAATGTTTTTTTTATGGTGGAGTATGTGTGAGCTACAATAAAACTAAAGTGTTTGCTTTCACAATTAAGTAACCAGACACATTTGCCACAAACAGGCATATGTATGTATTTAAGCTATGAGTGATGATGTTGCTAGGCAGAATAGTTGAAAGCAACAGTGAATGACATGTGTTCCATGTGTAGTGATTTTTTATCATTTCACAAACATATGGATAGCTAACGGAGATATGTTTAACATTTCAGCTTCGAGTCCTGGGAACAGCATCCCTCCGCAACAACACCAACACAGTGACATGGAGGAGACAAACATCTTAGAAATGCAGCCATTAATGCAAGGAATGGGCCCCCCAGCACCTGTGAGTACACCACCACAGCAAAGCACACCACCACCACAACACAGCCCAACAACACCAGGAACACAAGGCCTTGATCAGGTGTTTTGGACTATTTGGGCTAGACAGCAGGCCACTAATGAAGATTGCCTGCGTAAGCAGACACAAATGATTGCAAGCCTACCATCTCACCTCAGAAGAATCTCAAGAAATCTGAGTCGACAAAATGAGCAAACAACCAGAATAGGCAATACCATGGAACTCATGCGTACAGACATTACACAGGTCATGGGCAACTTACAGCGCATAATGGAAGAACAGCACAGACTAATTGAAGAACAGCACAGACTAATGGAAGAACAGCACAGACAACAGCAAAGTTATATGAGCATTTTTCAAAACAGTCAAAAGATTAATGAAAGTTTATTCAGAATAGTAGACAATCAAAATGCTGCTACACGTGAACTCAATGCCACCCTCACTAACCTGAATGAAACACTCAGATGCATGCACCAACAGCAAACAACCAGCAGTTCTGGTACGACTACTCCAAATATCACGCCAGTCTCATCACCACCAAGACGGTCCACCAGAGCATGCCAACATGACAGTGCTAAAGGCAAAGGGCAGGACAAGCAGCCACCAAAAAAACTTAAAAAAACAAGTTAGACATTTGTGATAAGTAACTCAAAATAGTTAGCAAGTGTTTTTGATGCTTTACAAAATATCACACTTAGCTCCTTGACCCTTTTTTTAACATCATTAATTATAAGTGGACCAAAATAATTGTAAAAAATAGTACGCACATTTATTCCTTTTCATTTTTTTTTGGGTATTGGAGGAGGAAAATGTTGATGGAGCCACACATACATGTTAGCAGGAAGTAAACTGACCACTTGATTTTTTTTCTAATCATTACTCTTTCTAGATTCCAATCATTCTCTTTGCCTGCAGATACAATAATTGCCAGCCAGGCAGAGTGTCTTTAGCAGGAAGTAAACTGACCACTTGATTTTTTTCTAATCATTACTCATTCTAGATTCCAATCATTCTCTTTGCCTGCAGACAATCCAAATTACAATGTTAGTGATACATATCTTAGCTATCTTATCTATACAACATTACAAGATGAACACAATTGAGTGGCGTAAAAAGCTTGTAATATGTTGCCTTTGTTTTGTTTGAAAAACATTGTCCAAATGAATGTCAGTATTGTTGGGACATGTTTGTGTGTGTTAAAAATTATTAAGCATGTTTTTACACATGATGATGAAACAAACAAATATGTACTTTAACAAAAAAAAAAGAACTGTGTATAATAATGTATATGTGTGGCAAACTGTGTATTTACTTACACATCATCAAGTTTACAGCATCAAACATTAGGAAATAAATTATTCCTGATTACAGTAAGTTTGTGAGTCTTAAATATGATGGTGTATCACACTTAGAGACACATGTATTTCTCAAGGCTAACATATTATATGTTGAGGAGTGTTTTTTGGGAACACAGGTTCTCAAACTCGGCCATCAGGAACCCACACAGTGCATGTTTTGCAGGTCTACTCACAGAATCACAAGTGACATAATTAGCTCCACCTGTGAACCTTTTAACATATGTCTGTGAGTAACTCATACACATGTGCTTCTACTGGGTTACGAGAAAAACATGCACTGTGTGTGGTCCTGAGGGCCGAGTTTGTGAACCTGTGCATTAGGACATTACACACAATGATAAAGTGAAATACTAAATGGATGATGTGGGCTTGTAAGAAATTAGCACTACAAGATTTTGAACACTTATCCAGGCTTAATGCATGCCACTCATAATCTGTTGTTTTGAAATTAAAAATACACACAATACACATGCGACATTTGTTTATCATATAGCGAGGGTATGTTTGTGGGTGGTCTTCTGTATACCGGCGGTCGGGCTCCCGGCGCTCAGTATACCGGCGCCGGGAGCCCGACAGCTGGCATACCGACACTTATTTTCCCTCATGGGGGTCCACGACCCCCATAGAGGGAGAATAAAATAGTGTGGCGCGCGCGTAGCGCGCCACAATGCCCGTAGCGTGGCGAGCGCAGCGAGCCCGCAAGGGGCTCATTTGCACTCGCCACACTGTCGGTAAGCCGGCGGTCGGGCTCCTGGCGCCAGTATGCTGGTCGCCGGGAGCCCGACCGCCGGCCAGCCGTAGTGAACCCATGTTTGTATGTGTCAAGGAGACAGACACATTCAGAGTAATGGATTTTGTAAAAAAAACAAAAACATCTATTTATGAAGGCACAACAAATGAAATAAGCAAACCAAGCTTACCTTAGAAATAGCGATTGATGATCTGTTGCCTAACCTGCCTCCCTACATCAGTACTCCAAGTATCACCAGATGTCTCTAATTCCTCTGCTTGCTGGCTGCTTTCTTCCTCCTCCTCCTCCTCCTCAACATGTGGCAGATGTTGTTGCAAACACATGTTATGAAGAAAGCAGCAGCAGAACACAATTTGAGTCACCTTGGAGGGACTATACAATAAAAGGCCACCAGACTTATCCAGACACCGAAACCTAGATTTCAGCACACCAAAACATCTTTCTATCACATTCCGCGTGGACTTATGTGCATTATTGTAATTGTGTTCAGCAGGGGTATCAGGTCGGGACAATGGAGTTAGAAGCCAAGAGAAACAGCCATATCCTCCATCACCTAAAAGACAGATATAGTAATGTGATTCATGTTAAGATACAGCAACACATAAGTAACACACTGTTGGGCAGATGTATTAACCTGTAGAAGGCATAAGGAAGTGAAAAACCAGTGATATGTGCAAGGTAATAAAGGCAGCAGACAATCTGTTCCTAAATGTTAATTTACATATTGGAGCAGATTGGCTGGTGCCTTTATCAAGTTGCACAGATCACTGGTTTCTCACTTCCTTATGCCTTCTACAGGTTAATACATCTGCCCCTGTATTTGGACAAAGTATACACAGGCCTACACATATCAAATTACATACCCATCAGCCATCCATCTGGCATTTGTCCGTCCTCAAACTTATCAAAGAGGGATGACTGACTGAGGATGAAGGAGTCATGGCAGCCCCCAGGGTAACCAGCAACAACACTCATTATTTTGAGATTTGCATCACAAACCACCTGCACATTTGTGGAGTGTTCAAAATGGCGGTTTGTATATATGTGCTGCCTGCCCCTAGGTGGTCTCAGCTGAATGTGTGTGCAATCTATGGCTCCAAGCACATTGGGCATGCCAGCCAGCTCATAGAAATCTACCCTGACGGCATGCCACTGAGACTCCTGGGTAGGGAAGCAGATTGAGGCCTCGATGTGGGGCTGCAAAACAGCCAAAACCTGTGTGAACATTTTAAAGAACAATAAACTTGAGATTTTAGGACAGAACTGGCCACCGAGAAATTAAAACAAACACAAAACAGAAGAGGTTGTTAGGTATACATCACCTGTGTTAAGATTCTGGAAAATGAGGGCTGTGAGATTCCTATGACATCCCCAGACACAGCCTGAAAGCTGCCAGTAGCCAGAAAGTGCAACACAGCCAGGAGTTTGTGCAGGCCTGAGACAGGGCGAGAGCGTGCTGTCTCAGGGTCTAGGCCCAGTTTGACAAGGTCATACAGACGGAAAATGTTGTTACGATTTAGACGGAACATCTGTATGACCTTATCATCGGACAATGCGTTCAAGTTTAAACGCCCCCTAAAAAAACGAGGCCTGCGCAGCCTCCGCGGAACCTGGACAACCTGCTGACCATGTTCAGTTTCTTGGCCCTGGGTACTTACAGGCTGATGTCTGAGTCTGAGGAATCCCACAGCACACAAAAGATCACTGGCCCACAGTCCTGCTGCCATTTCTGAGTGTAGGTGTATTGAAATGGGCCTAACATCCTTTTATAGGCATCCTAATTCAGGTGTGAGTGATTTTTTATTTGCAACACATGTAAACACGACTGAAAAAAGCAGGTCTATTATTTTGCCGCTTTTTTTTTAACGAATCGCAAAAAAATACGACCGCCTTTGAGCCCTCAGAGACTAACACCCAAATACGAATGAATAGTGAATTCCCGTATTCTATGAAATAACAGCCGCGTTTGACCGATGGTCTATTCATTCGTATTTCGGGACGTTGTCATTCAAACCATTATGAATAGACCAGACACTGCCGAGATTGGTGCTTAGTGAATTCCCGGATTGGGACTTAGAAAAAAAAACACAAATCGACCAAACTCGGATTTTTAGTAAATACTGGCCCAGGAGTTGACTTTCACAGTATTCTATCCGCGGCTGGAAAAGAATAAACACTCGGACTCCTCGTGAGGATCTGAGACCAACTCGTCACGGCCAACCTAGAGCTTTATCAATAGAGCGACCAGCACATGAGAAGGAATACTTTTACTTCAGCATTCATTAGAACTTGCAATATGAATATACATATTTAAATACACATATACACACACATATCCTCTGTATAAATATATATATATATATATATATATATATATATATATATCATACATATAAGTATTTTGTCCAGAACCCCAGGGTCCCTAGTGACATTAATGTGTGCTGAATGTGTACGACCATGTACTGAATGGCCAAGTTGTGGATCTGACCAGGAAACCGTATGGTCGACATAAAATATAGAATTTTTTCGACAGCAGGGAGTGGTAATTAGGTAAAAATAACATTCTTACAACCCCGAGGGGTCCGAGGGAAGTATATAAACTTAATATCATTCCCCCACAAATAAAAGCACAACTGTGCCAGAGCTACAGGCCCATGGAACCGTACCCTATACAGGTATAGGTTATTGACTTCATGTTAATTTACCCCCAGTAATAACAGATGGTGCCGACAGGTCCCCCACACATACTACTGTGGGATCAGTACTAAATGCCGCCGGTCGGAATGTGTCACCCATACAGTGTTTACTTTCGAAAAAGCATACAACTACCCAGTGCCGTAACTAGGCATTTTAGCGCTGTGTGCAAGAAACGACAGTGGCGCCCCCCCCCCCATGTAAGATTGGGGTAGTGCGCGCCGCAGGCGTGGCTTCACGGGGAAGGGGCGTGGCCACAAAATAATAGCAATTCATACTACGGTGCACAGTGGTCTACATTATTCAAATTACGCTGCACAGTAGCGCCACTACACCAGGTAGAGCCCCTTTTATACATTACAGCAGACAGTGTCCCCCTTTTTACACATTGCGGCAGCCAGTCCCCCTTTTTACACATTGCGGCAGCCAGTCTCCCTTTTTACACATTGCGGCAGCCAGGACCCCTTCTTACACATTGCGGCAGCCAGGCCCCCTTTTTACACATTGTGGCAGATAGACCCTTTTTACACATTGCGGCAGCCAGTCCCCCTTTTTACACATTGCGGCAGACAGACCCTTTTTACACATTGCGGCAGCCAGTCCCCCTTTTTAAACATTACAGCAGCCAATCTCCCTTTTAACACATTGCGGCAGCCGGTCCTCCTTTTTACACATTGCGGCAGCCAGGACCCCTTTTTACACATTGCGGCAGCCAGGCCCCCTTTTTACACATTGCGGCAGCCAGGCCCCCTTTTTACACATTGCGGCAGCCAGGCCCCCTTTTTACACATTGCAGCAGCCAGTCCCATTTCTTACACATTGCAGCAGCCAGTCCCCCTTTTTACACATTGCAGCAGCCAGTCCCATTTTTTACACATTGCGGCAGCCAGTCCCATTTTACACATTGCGGCAGCCAGTCCCTCGTTTTACACATTGCAGCAGCCAGTCCCCCTTTTTACACATTGCAGCAGCCAGTCCCCCTTTTTACACATTGCAGCAGCCAGTCCCATTTTATACACATTGCGGCAGCCAGTCCCATTTTACACATTGCGGCAGCCAGTCCCATTTTTTACACATTGCGGCAACCAGTCCCATTTTACACATTGCGGCAGCCAGTCCCATTTTACACATTGCGGCAGCCAGTCCTATTTTTTACACATTGCGGCAGCCAGTCCCATTTTACACATTGCGGCAGCCAGTCCCATTTTTTACACATTGCGGCAGCCAGTCCCATTTTTTACACATTGCGGCAGCCAGTCCCATTTTACACATTGCGGCAGCCAGTCCCATTTTTTACACATTGCGGCAGCCAGTCCCATTTTACACATTGCGGCAGCCAGTCCCATTTTTTACACATTGCGGCAGCCAGTCCCATTTTTTACACATTGCGGCAGGCGGTGTCCGAGAGAGAGAGAGAGAGAGAGAGAGAGAGGGGGGGGGGGGGGAATATACTTACCTTCTCCCTGCTGACAGGCTCCTCGTGCAGCTCCCTCGGTGCAGGCAGTGAGGTGAGAAGAAGGAGGAGGGAGGGGGAGCAGGGAGCCGCAGCAGCGCTATGTTATTGGTAGTAAGCGCCGCTGCAGCATCCCCCTCTCCTTCGCAGCCAATACGGAAGGAGAGGGGGATGCTTCAGCGGCGCTTACTACCAATAACATAGCGCTGCTGCGGCTCCCTGCTCCCCCTCCCTCCTCCTTCTCCGCTGCCCGGCGCTGATGTCTTCTATCTTCACAGCGCGGCGCACGGCGCAGAGACTTAGAGGCGGCATGTAATGAGTCAATTTGACTCATTACATGCTGCTGGCCGTGCGCCCACTTGGCACACACGTAGTTACGGCCCTGCAACTACCGACCTGCTGACACTTGATGTACCACCAGGAGTCGGCAATGCCGACAGAGGGATTCCCATAGCCAGCTTGTGGCAGAGCACACACACATGTCGACACATGAGTACTATAAGCTATCATGGGTATATGTGACAGGGAAAACACAGAATACCAGTACAACTCATTAACTAACATGCCCATTACAGTGTATAGTGCTATATTTTCTCTTTTGCACTAAAACCACCTTGCCCCCCCCCCCCCCCCCCCCTCATTTTCCACTGTTAGCTGTCTAACAGTGCTTTTTGGCGGGGACCTGAGGAGAAAATGACGCTGTAACAAGTTGTGAGGGCTAAACCCCGCCCCCTCTCAGCGCGCTTCAGCACCTCTAATAATATTCATATTTATACTGGCGGGGGTCCCTATACAGTGCCTATGCACTGTATATATCTTTTGCCAGTTGCAGGAAAGAGGTATATTGCTGCCCAGGGCGCCCCCGCTGCGCCCTGCACCCTTGTAGAACCGTTGGTGTGTGGGAGCAATGGCGCACAGCACGACCGCTGCGCTGTACCTCCGACCTGAAGTCTTCTGCCGTCACTGAAGTCTTCTTTTTCTTCCAGTACTCACCCGGCTTCTGTCTTCTGGCTTCTGTGAGGGGGGTGACGGCGCGGCTCCGGGAACAAGCAGCTAGGCGCACCAAGTGATCGAACCCTCTGGAGCTAATGGTGTCCAGTAGCCTAAGAAGCAGAGCCCTTAACTTAGCAGAAGTTGGTCTGACTTCTCTCCCCTCAATCCCACGAAGCAGAGAGCCTGTAGCCAGCAGGTCTCACTGAAAATAAAAAACCTAGCATAAAGTCTTTCCAGAGAAACTCAGTAGAGCTCCCCTAGTGTGTGTCCAGTCTCTCCTGGGCACAAAGTCTAACTGAGGTCTGAAGGAGGGGCACAGAGGGAAGAGCCAGTTCACACCCATTCAAAGTCTTATAGTGTGCCCATGTCTCCTGCGGATCCCGTCTATACCCCATGGTCCTTACGGAGTCCCCAGCATCCTCTAGGACGTAGGAGAAATAAAGCCAGTTTGTGCAAGGGCCTCCAAATTGCCTCTTTTTCCTGCCAGTATACATACGGACTGTCTGACGTGCCTACTTGGATGCTGTCACTCATATAATCCTCCACCATTCTTTCAATGGTGACAGAATCATATGCAGTGACAGAAGACAACATGTCAGTAATGATTGGCAGGTCCTTCAGTCCGGACCAGATGTCAGTTTTCGCTCCTGACTGCCTTGCAACACCGCCAGCAGGTGGTTTTGGAAATCTGATCCTTTTCCTGGCAGCTCCAGTGGCGGGAGAAAATGAAGGAGGAGCTGTTGGCAGGTCACGTTCCGCTTGACTTGACAAGTGTCTCACCAGCAGGTCTTTGAACATGTGCAGACTTGTGTCTGCCGGAAAGAGAGATACAACGTAGGCTTTAAACCTAGGATCGAGCACGGTGGCCAAAATGTAGTGATCTGATTTCAACAGATTGACCACCCGTGAATCCTGGTTAAGCGAATGAAGGGCTCCATCCACAAGTCCCACATGCCTAGTGGAATTGCTCCATTTTAGCTCCTCCTTCAATCCCTCCAGCTGCTTCTGCAAAAGCCTGATGAGGGGAATGACCTGACTCAGGCTGGCAGTGTCTGAACTGACTTCACGTGTGGCAAGTTCAAAGGGTTGCAAAACCTTGTACAACATTGAAATCATTCTCCACTGCGCTTGAGTCAGGTGCATTCCCTCTCCTTTGCCTATACCGTAGGCAGATGTATAGGCTTGAATGGCCTTTTGCTGCTCCTCCATCCTCTGAAGCATATAGAGGGTTGAATTCCACCTCGTTACCACCTCTTGCTTCAGCTGATGGCGGGGCAGGTTCAGGAGCGTTTGCTGGTGCTCCAGTGTTCGGCACACGGTGGCTGAATGCCGAAAGTGGCCCGCAATTCTTCGGGCCACCGACAGCATCTCTTGCACGCCCCTGTCGTTTTAAAAAAAATTCTGCACCACCAAATTCAATGTATGTGCAAAACATGGGACGTGCTGGAATTTTCCCACATGTAATGCACGCACAATATTGGTGATGTTGTCCGATGTCACAAATCCCCAGGAGAGTCCAATTGGGGTAAGCCAATCTGCGATGATGTTCCTCAGTTTCCGTAAGAGGTTGTGAGCTGTGAGCCTCTTATGGAAAGCGGTGATACAAAGCGTAGCCTGCCTAGGAACAAGTTGGCGTTTGCGAGATGCTGTTACTGGTGCCGCCTCTGCTGTTCTTGCTGCGGGAGGCAATACATCTACCCAGTGGGGTGTCACAGTCATATAGTCCTGAGTCTGCCCTGCTCCACTTGTCCACATGTTCGTGGTTAAGTGGACATTGGGTACAACTGCATTTTTTAGGACACTGGTGACTCTTTTTCTGACGATACATTCTTGGTATCGCCTGCCGTAAGAAGTGAAACCTAGATGGTATTTGGTACCGGGGACACACTACCTCAAGAAATTCTCTAAGTCACTGTGAACTAACGCCGGATACCGGACGCACGTCTAACACCAACACAGCTGCCAAGGCCTGAGTTATCCGCTTTGCAACAGGATGACTGCTGTGATATTTCATCTTCCTCACAAAGGACTGTTGGACAGTCAATTGCTTACTGGAAGTAGTACAAGTGGTCTTCCGACTTCCCCTCTGAGATGATGATCGACTCCCAGTAGCAACAACAGCAGCGCCAGCAGCAGTAGAAGTTACACTCAAGGATCCATCGGAGGAATCCCAGTCAGGAGAGGACTCGTCAGACTTGTCAGTGACATGGCCTGCAGGACTATTGGCTTTCCTGTCTAAGAAGGAAATTGACACTGAGGGAGTTGGTGGTGTGGTTTGCAGGAGCTTTGGTACAAGAGGAAGGGATTTAGTTGTCAGTGGACTGCTTCCACTGTCACCCAAAGTTTTTGAACTTGTCAATGACTTCTGATGAATGCTCTCCAGATGACGTATAAGGGAGGATGTTCCTAGGTGGTTAACATCCTTACCCCTACTTATTACAGCTTGACAAAGGCAACACACGGCTTGACACCAGTTGTCCGCATTTCTGTTTAAATAATTCCACACCAAAGAGGTGATTTTTTTTGGTATTTTGACCCGGCATGTCAATGGCCTTATTCATCCCACGGACAACAGGTGTCTCCCCGGGTGCCTTACTTAAACAAACCACCTCACCATCAGATTTCTCCTTGTCAATTTCCTCCTCAGCGCCAGCAACACCCATATCCTCATCCTGGTGTACTTCAACAGTGACATCTTTAATTTGACTATCAGGAACTGGACTGTGGGTGCTCCTTCCAGCACTTGCAGGGGGCTTGCAAATGGTGGAAGGAGCCACCTCTTCCCATTCAGTGTTGGGAAGGTCAGGCATCGTAACCGACACAATTGGACTCTCCTTGGGGATTTGTGATTTAGAAGAACGCACAGTTCTTTGCTGTGCTTTTGCCAGCTTAACTCTTTTCATTTTTCCTCATGTGAAGCTGAACCACTAGCCATGAACGCAGGCCAGGGCCTCAGTCGTTCCTTGCCACTCCCTGTTGTAAATGGCACATTGGCCAGTTTACGCTTCTCCTCAGATGCTTTTAATTTAGATTTTTGGGTCATTTTACTGAACTTTTGCGTTTTGGATTTTACACGCTCTCTACTATGACATTGGGCATCGGCCTTGGCAGACGACGTTGATGGCATTTCATCATCTCTGCCATGACTAGTGGCAGCAGCTTCAGCACGAGGTGGAAGTCGATCTTGATCTTTCTCTATTTTATCCTCCACATTTTTGTTCTCCATTTTTTAGTGTGTGGAATTATATGCCAGTCATATTATTATATCAATAGCAATGGCCTACTGCACTGTACTACTATATACTGCTCACAGCAATGCAGCACAGATATGGATACTTGAAGTGAGATGGAGCTGCAAGATACAGCAATGGCCTACTGTATTGTACAACTATATACTGGTGGTCACGAAAATGCTGCACTGTACTACTATATATATATATATATATATATATACACTGGTGGTCACACAATAGTGCAGCAGATATTGAGCACTGATGACCAGGAAATTGTCTAGAACTGAGTCTGACACGGAGCTGCAAGATACAGCAATGGCCTACTGTACTGTACTACTATAATTATATATTGGTGGTCCCCACAATGCAGCATACTGAGCACAGATATTTGCAGCACACTGAGCACAGATATGGAGCTTTTCAGGCAGTGAACATAGATATTTGCAGCACACTGAGCACAGATATGGAGCTTTTCAGGCAGAGAACGTCGATGTTTGCTGCACACTGAGCACAGATATTTGCAGCACACTGAGCACAGATATGGAGCTTTTCAGGCAGAGAACGTAGCCACGTCCTCTCCGTTCAATCTCCAATGCACGAGTGAAAATGGCGACGATGCGCGGCTCTTTATATAGAATACGAATCTCGCGAGAATCCGACAGCGGGATGATGACGTTCGGCCTCGTTCGGGTTAACCGAGCAAGGCGGGAAGATCCGAGGCTGCCTCGGACCCGTGTGAAACAGGTGAAGTTCGGGGGGGTTCGGATCTCGATGCATCTCTAATACATACGTGTGTCTAGGTCACCTGTTATGTGTTTTGAAATATTTTGTTAGAAATTTATGACAGTTATTGTTTACTGTCAAAGGGTGGACTGTCGAAGTCGAAAATATTACATACACACACCACATACAAACACTAAACAGAGTGGCCTCTGTGCATGCACGTAGTCACCGTGCGTGCGCATACACGCACGCTACGTACACTGGTTCACGAGCCTTGCGTATTGGCGCGTGGTATGAATATATATACAGTAGCGCATGCATTCGCACAGAAAAGCCACAAAGACAATATTCAATATTGTATTTATATAGTGCATAATTTACACATAGTCTCCATACACAGTGCCAGCAACTTACATACAATTAAAAGGTAGAACAATAGAGTTATTCAGCTTTACAGGATGTGAGGGGACAGAGCAAGGTTAGGACTTAGTGTTTGTTATCCAGTTGTGCAGTATTTTGTGATCTACATTCCGGTTGCTCTTTGCAGTTGATCGCATGTTGCTGCATGTAGATATACGCAGAGATATAATATTAGCAAACTGTTATGATACTGTACTCAGGATATTCTGCGGGAACCCAGTGGGGAACACCTGCAAGCACACCTGGACCAAGCATCGCCCATTCATTCAAACCAACCTATGACCCCTCATGTACTGTAAATGACCTGCCCCTTGACCTATGGAAGAAGAGCTTATATTTCCCTTTGTATTGTATTTGGACTCATTGTATAAAAGAGAGTTCTCCTGATCCAGGCTTTAGTCCCTATTCTCTGAAGGTCATCTTGTTAAGACTGACTGAGTCCTGGATCCAGGAGCGCTCGCGATCAAACGTATGTACTATTGGTTGTAGCTCTTCTTTGTAATATTGTTGAATCTTTATCGGTATCTTTTGAGCAAATACTGTTGATGCGTTGGACCACAACATTCCATTTAACTACTGGTGTCGCATTCCATTCTTGTTTGGGATAAGGTGTATTCAGCCACACGTGTCGATACATTGTGCGCATAACGTGTCGGCGTGTATACGTAACTTGTATACATACTTTAGCGGGTGTACGCATATGTTTAGCGGCCACAGCGGCTATAACCCTGGCGTAATAAGGTATTTGCTTTTCCTTGTATGGTAATCAAACTTTACAACACGTTAGTTTAACTGTTTAACATGCCCCTTTAAGACCTATTTTGTTTTCCCTTGCATATGTATTACTCCATAGGTGATGTCATTGGAAGCATTTGTTGCCAAGTGTTAGTTTGGTTTATAACGTTGTATTCTAAATAGACACAACTGTTTATTATATCATTTTATAATCTGTTATTTGTTTTTATTATGTATATTTTGTCATGTCATGTATTTCTGTGATGTATGTAATTTATGGCTAGGATGCTTAGCTCTTGCTGGTTCTTTTCTAGCCCTCTTCCCCCCTGTGAGGTGAAGCCCAGACTCTTCCAGTGCCTGGAACGCAAACCGCCGCCAGGTGGAGCGCACACAGTGGTTCCCTAGGTGACGGCCAGCGCTAGGAGCGGAAGTGAGAGGACGGAAGCCAGTCCGGGGAGCGGGTCGCGGCAGTGACGTGCGGTGAGGACATGGCTGGGGAGGCACTGGTTATACGCGCACCTCCGGAACAGGGGGCATAGCCACTCAAATGGGGGCATGTCCTTCAGTGTAGTAGTAACATAGTAATTAAGGTTGAAATGAGGCAAATTGCCATCATGTTCAACCTGTATTAAGTTGTGATGAATCATCATAACCGTTGAGTAATGATTTATGACTAGTTAACTACTATAACTCATGTTACCCCCGGATTAACCATTTTGATATTTTAAATATTATAACCTTGGATATCATTTTCATTCAGAAATGTATCCATTCCTTTTTTAAATCCATTTACAGAGTCCGCCATTACCACCTTCCCTGGCAGGGAATTCCACATCCTAATTGCCCTAACAGTGAAGAACCCTTTCCTCCGTCGCGTTCGGAACTTTCTCCCCTCCAGCCGCAGCCAGTGCCCACGTGTCCTAAACTGTGTTCTTTTAATAAATAATTCCTCTGATAACTCTTTGTAATTCCCATTTACATATTTGAAGATATTAATAATATCCCCTCTTAGACGCCTCTTTTATAGTGTATACATATGCAACATATTAAGCCTTTCCTCATAATCCAGTCCCTCTAGGCCTTTAATCAATTTAGTAGCTCGCCTTTGGACCCTTTTGAGTTCACCAATATCTTTTTTATACAGTGGTGCCCAAAACTGAACACAGTATTCCAGGTGCGGACGTACCAGTGCTTTATACAGCGGCAGGATTACATCCGAGTCCCTTGACTCAATTCCCCGTTTTATGCACGCTAGCACCTTACTTGCCTTCATTACTGCGCTTTGACATTGTGTATGGTTATTAAGCCTATTATCAATGAGTACCCCCAAATCCTTTTCCAAATCTGTTTTACCTAGTCGTTCCCCATTTAGTATGTAGGCTGCAAGTTTGTTTTTTGGCCCGAAATGCATAAACTTGCATTTGTCTGTATTGAACCTCATTTTCCATTTAGACGCCCAGAATTCAAGTTTAGATAGATCATTTTGTAAGGACTCCACATCCAATTCCGAGTTAATTACCTTACACAGTTTAGTATCATCTGCAAAGATTGACACTGTGCTTTCCAGGCCTATTTCTAGGTCATTGATAAATATGTTGAACGGTAGTGGACCGAATACGTATGGTATACCGCTGACTACTGGGGACCAGGTTGAGTACTTCCCGTTGACCACTACTCGCTGTACCCTGCTATCCAACCAGTTGCTTATCCATGTGCAAATAGTTTTTCCTAGGCCAAGCCCCTTTAATTTGATGATCAGTCTTCTGTGAGGCACTGTATCGAATGCTTTTGCAAAATCTAGGAAGACTACATCCACTGCTTTTCACTGATCAAGATTATTGCTCACTTCCTCATAGAAGCTAATTAAGTTAGTCTGACATGACCTATCCCGCATAAACCCATGCTGGTTCTTGCTAATAATCCTAGTGGTCTGTAGATACTCCTGTATGCTGTCCCTTAGATTTCCTTCCAATATTTTCCCCACTATAGACGTCAAACTAACTGGTCTGTAGTTACCCGGAAGATTTTTGGATCCCTTTTTAAATAATGGCACTATCTCAGCTATACGCCAATCCTTCTGTACCATGCCTGTTCTAATTGAACTATTGAAAATCAAGTATAGGGGTCGTGCTAGTTGTGAACTAAGCTCCATAAGAACCCTCGGGGGAATTCCATCCGGACCAGGTGATTTATTAACCTTAATTTTACTTAGTCTCTCCCAGATTACTTCTTCACTTAAACAAGTTTCTAACCATGGATCTTTACTGTCACAAATGTTATGCTCTACTCCCACCAACAGTTCTTCTCTGGTTAATACTGATGAAAAAATGTGTTCAGTATTTCCGCTTTTATTTCGTCATCATTTATCAATTCTCCAAATTCATCTTTTATTGGACCTATATTCTCCCTTTTTAGCCTTTTACCGTTTATGTATTTAAAAAAATTTTTAGGATTGGTTTTACTCACTATAGCAATTTGCTTTTCATTTTCCATTTTAGCTGCTCTTATTGCTTTTTTGCATTTCTTATTACATTCCTTGTAATATTTGAAGAACTCTTCCTTTCCATTAGATTTAAATGCTTTAAGTAGGACCCCTTATACTATACTGGTGCCCCTTTCCCCTTATACCACACAGTATGAGCCGAAATTCACATTACAGCACACAGAATGAACCGAAATTCACATTACAGCACACGGTATGAGCCAAAATTCACATTACAGCACACGGTTAGAGCCAAAATTCACATTACAGCACACGGTATCAGCCGAAATTCACATTACAGCACACGGTATCAACCGAAATTCACATTACAGCACACGGTGTGACCCGAAATTCACATTACAGCACACTGTATGATTCACATTTCAGGGACAGGGAGAGTGACAGCAGGGACAGAGAGAGAGTGAGATTGACAGTAGTGACAGAGAGTGACAGCAGGGACAGAGAGAGTGACAGAAGGGACAGGGAAGTGACAGCAGAGACATAGGGAAGCAGGGAAACATTACCTGATATGTGCAGCGGAGGTGCGGAAGGGACTGTCGGTGGCGGTGGAGGAGCCCATGGTCTGCGGGGGATGTGGCAGTACTAAGCTGTCCTTTGTTGCTGCGGCGTTGATGTCCCTCTGACCACTGCCTGTTGTGGTCTGCGGTGGTCAGTTTTCAGTGGCGGTGCAGCGTGCGGCAGTGAGCGTTGGTCAGCGGTGAGCTGCGGGCGGCTGTGATATATACATATATATAATTTTTTTACATTTATTTTATTTATTCCTCACTGTCCCTGCATTCCAAATGATCTGGGGGTGAGCTGCAGTCCAAGTGATCTGGCCGAGATCACTTGGACTGCAGTTCACCCCCAGATCACTTGGACTGCAGCTCACCCCCAGATCACTTGGCCTGCAGCTCACCCCCAGATCACTTGGACTGCAGCTCATCACCCGATCATCTGAAGGTGAGCTGCAGTCCAGGTAATCTGATGGTGAGCTGCCCAGTCACTTCCCACCCAGTACAACTGCCCCGCCCTTCCCACCCCCTTGCCTGTGTGGTGATGGACCCCCGTCCCAGAGGGTGCAGGTGCTGCTGTGAGGAGAGCGGAGGACGAGGAAGGTGAGCTACAGTTCCAGTGCCGCCGCGCGGTCCCCAGCCCGCTGCCTCCGTAGCTCCTGCTGCTATAGTGACAGGCAGCACAGCTCTGACATCGGGTCCGCCGCCGCTTCAGTCGCCCATGCTACTGTACAGAAGTGATAGTGCCACAGCAGCGCCGGGTCCCGCCGCCGGTTCAGCCCACCACGTATAGTCAATGTTTCAAGAACATGATGAAAATGGCAATATATTAATGCAGGGGTGGGGAACCTTTTTTTTTTACCAAGAGCCATTTGGATATTTATAAAATCCTTCGGGGGGGCCATACAAAAATTATCAACTTAAAAATGAGCCTGCCCCCAATAGACATGCCCCTAGTAGTTATGCCCCCAGTAGATATGCCCCCAGTCAGTAGTTATACTCCCCAGTAGATATACCCCCAGTCAGTTGTTATGCCCCATTAGATATGCCACCAGTCAGTTGTTATGCCCCATTAAATATGCCCCCTAGTAGCGACGCTTACACACACACATTAAAAAAAAAAAAACCACAATACTCACCAGCCCCGCTCCTGCTTCCAGACCATTGCCCTCCACCTGGCCGCTCGCTCCTCAGAACTATGGGAGAGAAGTCGTGACATCTCTCCCATAACACCGCACAGCAGCACACTGCCAGAGCCGGAAGCCGGAGCTCAGGAGTGAGCTCCTGCCTCTGGCTGCTACTGAGGGTAAGAAGCCAGGCGCCCACTAGTAACAAAATCTCAGTGTGCGCCAGGCTAGGTGAGCCTGGCCAGGCCGGATCAAGTGGCTCTGCGGGCCTTATACGGCCCTCGGGCCTAAGGTTCCCCACCCCTGCATTAATGCATTGAAACGTTGACTGCAAGCTGACCACCAGAAAGCCTTATTACAGTGTATGCTTGGAGTGCTACTATTGGGCAAGTTCCTGTGTTATGGGGGGGGGGGAGAGAGAAAATACACAGACTGCACACACTACGCAACACACACATACTATATATACATACACACACACACACACACACATATATATCATTTATTTATATACACAGTGGTCACAGTGGGGCGGTATGGTATACCACCACTTCTTCCACTGACCCGGAAATGAGCAAATGAAAGTGCAGCAGGAGGCGAGGGAAGTGGCCATCCTGTTGCACATGTTGCTCTCCGTCCCTGCGTGGCGGCCAGCCGCCCACCGCTCACCGCCGCCAGCCACCAGCCGCTCACCCACAACAAATAATGTAATGCTCCCCTGCTGTCACCTCTCTCCCTGTTACCATCCCTGTCCCTACTGTCACTCTCTCTCTCCCAGCTGTCACTGTCGTCACTCTCTCTCTCTCTCCCTGCTGTCACTGTCGTCACTCTCTCTCCCTGTCGTCACTCTCTCTCCCTGTCGTCACTCTCTCTCTCTCTCTCTCTCTCTCTGTCGCCTCTCTCCCTCTGTCGTCACTGTTGTCACTCTCTCTCCCCCTGTCGTCACTCTCTCTCCCTGTCGTCACTCTCTCTCCCTGTCGTCACTCTCTCTCTTCCTGTCGTCACTCTGGCTCTCCCTGCTGTCACAATTTCAGCTCATTCAGTGTGCTACAATGTGAATTTCACCTCATTCAGTGTGCTAAAATGTGAATTCTGGCTCATTCAGTGTGCTACAATGTGAATTCCGGCTCGTACCGTGTGCTACAATGTGAGTTTCGGCTCGTACCGTGTGCTACAATGTGAGTTTCGGCTCGTACCGTGTGCTGCAATGTGAATTTCGGCTCGTACCGTGTGCTACAATGTGAATTTCGGCTCGTACCGTGTGCTACAATGTGAATTTCGGCTCATACCGTGTGCTACAATGTGAATTTCGGCTCGTACCGTGTGCTACAATGTGAATTTCGGCTCGTACCGTGTGCTACAATGTGAATTTCAGCTTGTACCGTGTGCTACAATGTGAATTTTGGCTCGTACCGTGTGCTATAAGGTGAAAGGGGCACCAGTACTAGATAGTATAAGGGTTCTACTACACTGGACATGCCCCCTTTTGGGTGACCACGCCCCCTTTTCTGGAGCGTGCGCGCCATTGCGTCCTTTACTTTTGCATACCCCCGCTTCAAAATTTCCACTTCGACCAATGTGTATATCTATATATTGCACACATACCTGGGAATACAGAGGTGAGACACTGCCAGCTAATCGTGACTTGTGAGGGCATAAGAGAGCTGCTGCTGTTGCCATGCTTGCACAGCAGCTACCACTCTCTGCCGGCTGGCTTGACTGTCAAGAGTTTACTGCAGCGGTAGCTGCGGTCGCGATCGCGGCTTTTTCCCATTCATCAGATTGGGGGAAGGAAGGGATGGTACGAGCGCCGAGGCAGGAGGGGGAGGCGGTACAGGACTCAGACATGCGGCTCCACTACAGCCCCCACCCGGAAGATCCGACCCAGGGTGAGCATGGAGCAGGTGTCTCACATTTCCCCCAGCCAGCACAACACACATCATCCTGGTTGTCATTCACTATTTCATTCCGCTCAGCGTTGCCGCTCCTCGAGTGACGCCGCTCATAGGCAGCTGCCTAAAGCTGCCTAGTGGTGGTGCCAGCCCTACTTTTACGCTTCTGAACTTTAGTTTATTTCCATTGCTTCTGAACTTGAACTCTTAACTAGGAATAGGCATTAACTTGCAACCTGAGAAGGGTTAGACTGCCACCCAATGGATGTTTAAGCATACTTACCTACTTTTCTTCTCTCCTCTCCGGGAGATACTTGGAGAGAAGCAGGTGGGTAGCGACGGAGGCAGGGCCGGGCCAATGATGTCATTAGGCCCCACCCACTGCACAAGCAAATATCGTGATTGGACGTTATTTGCATATGGGTGGAGCTTCAATGACGTGATTAGCATCATTAAGCCCCACCCCCTCCGCCGGGTCCTCGATTCAGCACTATTTAGCTCCCCATTCTGCCCACTTTCCTAGGAAGTGGGCAGAATGTGGGAGGGGTGCTCACTCTTACAGGGCTGCGGGGGACTACCCGAGAAACCAGGTGTCTCCCGCAGAATCCGGGAGAGAAGGCAAGTCTGTGTTTAACCACTTAACTGACTATTTATTTTGCCAAAAACCGCACCAAAATTGTTTTTCTTTTTTATAAGTGAATTAGGTGAAGAACATGAATTTAACCTTATCCCAAATGATTTTAGTTTAAAAAAAAAAAAAAACTTTTTTTTTTTTTAAATTCTTGTTTTAACATTTTCCCCCAAACATCAAAACATCGACGGGAACATAGCAACCATCGGAAACATTGCAACCATCACGGCTTTCATTTTGAAATCCAGGACAGCCTCCAGGTATACAGGCGTGGTCTGGGGGTGGCTTGGGAGGGTTAATTTATACTCCCCAGCGGCTGCCATTGTCTGCGCCGATGGAGGGGGGGTCCTGCCGTGCTATCCGAACAGCAGTGATCGGCAGCACGGCAGACGCAGGGGGTGACAGCAGCAGCAGAGGGAAGTTTCCCTTCCCTCCCGCTGCTAACACTCTCTATCGCACAGGATGCGACCAGGTTAGATAGAGCACTTGCAAGCATGGTCGCATCTGATGCGATAGACAGCGTTAGCAGCGGGAGGGAAGGGAAAGTGGTTAAAGTCACTTCACTTTATTAATAATATCTTAGTGTAAATGTGAATGGTATATTGTGGTCTTATACCTGTAAAAGGAAATGTCATGTTGATATTTGCAATACTACTGTATGTCCAAGTTGGCATTACTTGCTTCATGTTGTGAATTGCTTTTGCCACATAACTTATTCCGCACCGGTGACCATTCTGATCCTGAATAATAAATCTTTATGTCACCGTCCTAATGTGTGGTGACATATGGGTTGGGTCCTCCGGGGTTAGGGTTCCAGCAGTGAGATCCGGTTCAGGAGGAGATTCCGGGTGAAAAATCCAGGTACGTCCACCGCCACCTGCACTTGCAAAAACACTCCACCGTACTTACCTGTTACACCTATAGTGCATAAGCTCCAGAAAGTTTTGCTTTCTGGAGAAGGATATTATATGCAGACTGATGTGCTGCAGTGGATATGTCTCTGATATCTGCCTCGGTCCCTTTTTGATGTATTGGGGTAAACCTCCAAAAACTGCAGTTTAAAAATGAATGACTAACGTGTGAGTGCCCCCTACACAATGGAATCCTAATCTAACAACTAGGTTTACCTTTCTGTAGATCTGGATATAGCCGGCACTCCCGCACTGAGGACACTGCCAGCACTGCCTGCCACAGTAAATGCACTATTAGTGTATCTGCCCTGCTCTGTATCTGACCCACACTGTGTCCAACCAACAGTGTATCCTACACAGTATCCAAAGTGAACTGTATCCATCCCACACTGAATTCCGCACTGTAAACCTGCAATGTATCTCTCATTGTATCCAACCCACACTGTATCCAACCATCACTGTATCCCACACTATATTCAAGCTGCACTGGATCTGACCCGCACTGTTTCTAATCTACACTGTATACTGCCAGCCAGCCTTTAGCCTATGTTGCTGAACCATATTGTGATTTGTGAAGTGGTCGAAATTGAGTGGAAATGACTGGAAATTAATATTATTGAGGTTAATAATGCTCTAGGTACAAAAAAAAAATTAAAATTAGAGATGTGTGGTGGACACTTTTCGTGTTTTGTGTTTTGGTTTTGGATCTGGATTGGTTTTGCCAAAACCACCCTTTCGAGTTTTGGTTTTGGATCTGGATGATTTAAAAAAAACAACAACCCCAAAACAGCTAAAATCACAGAATTTGGGGGTATTTATGTTCCTTATGGTATTATTAACCTCAATAACATTCATTTCCACTAATTTCCTGTCAATTTGTACCACCTCACACCCCACAATATTGTTCACCAACATAGGCCAAAGCCTGGCTTGCTAAACTAAGCAACAGAGCAGCGGCACAAACACACAGTAGTTATTTCTGTTTAAAAATATTTTACAAATTAGTACTGTATTAGCAATAACCAATCAAATCAACTCACAAGTACTATCAATAGAAAACAATCCAACATTCCTGAGAATCGTGTGTACAATGGGGGTAATTCCAAGTTGATTCCAGCCTGATTTTTGTTAGCAATTGGGCAAAACCATGTGCACTGCAGGGGAGGCAGATATAACATGTGCAGAGAGAGTTAGATTTGGATGGGGTGTGTTCAATCTGCAATCTAATTTGCAGTGTAAAAATAAAGCAGCCAGTATTTACCCTGCACAGAAATAAAATAACCCACCCAAATCTAACTCTTTCTGCACATGTTATATCTGCCTCCCCTGCAGTGCACATGGTTTTGCCCAATTGCTATCAAAAATCCTGCTGCGATCAACTTGGAATTACCCCCAATATCATTGCTCTAAAGTAGTTATCAAACAGCAGTGCCATAACTAGACATTTTAGCGCTACAGTATGTGCAAGACACAGCATCAGTGCCCCACCCCCTATACAAAATGGTGCTAGTGCGCGCTGAAGGTGGGTAGAGTCCCTCTTTTTACACATTACGCAGGCAGAGTCCCCCTTTTTTACACATTAGACAGGCAAAGTCCCTCTTTTTGCACATTACGCATGCAGAGTCCCCCTATTTTACACATTAGGCAGGCAGAGTCCCCCCTTTTTTTACACATTAGACAGACAGGCAGAATCCCCATTTTTACACATTACAGAGGCAGAATCCCCCTTTTTACACATTAGAATGGAAGAGTCCCCATTTTTACACATTAGACAGGCAGCCCCCCTTTTTTTACACATAAGGCAGAGGGAGAGAAGGAGAGGGAGAGATAGAGAAAGGGAGGGAAAGACTTGCCTGCCATCGGGGGAGCCACCACTCTTCTTGGGAGCCCACAGCACAGTGGGAGTCACTTCTCTGCTCCTTGATGCCGGCGCCACGAGATAGCAGCGGGAGGGGGCGGGGAGCGGGAGAGCAGCTACTCCGTCCTATAACAGTGCCAGTGGGGGATACGACAAGCTACAGCGCCCAGCAGCCAATCTATATCGCACGCTAACAAGGTTGCTGGGCGCTGCAGCTTGTCGGCTGCATGCTGGTTTCTCTTGTGCGTTACGGCCCTGTGCGACGTGTGTGGGTCAGCAGATGCGCTGTTGGCAACGCACCATTGGCCCACACGTAGTTACGGCTATGCCAAACAGCAAAGAAAAAAAAAGTAAACCATGTATAAAATAGCAACAGCAGACATTGATGCCCCCTACTCAAGTACACATGCCCCCAGCACATGCCTATTCTCAGTGCCCATTCTGTAACTCCCTTCTGGGGGCCCTGGGTCACTGATGACTGGCACTCTGTGCCCATGTAAAACCCCGATCAATCAGCCATTTTGTCGAGCAGTTCCCCAAATTCTCCCTAATCACAAAAAACAGCATTCCGTACCTCTGTAGTACAGTGCGGAATACTTTGGGGGACACAGTTAAATAATGACCAGGTTACAGTGCTGGTCGAATACAGTGTGGGTCAGACACAGTGCGGGTTATAGTGCAGGTTGGATACAAAGCGGGTCGGATACAATGCAGGTTACTGTGTGGGTCAGATACATTGCAGGTGGATACAAGGCAGGTCGGATACAGTGTAGCTGGAATTCATTGCGGGTTGTATATAGTGCAGATCACACACAATGGAGTCGGATAAAGTGCAGATCGGATTGTGGGTTGGATATAGTGCGCATTGGCTACAGCGCAATGTCGGATACAGTGCGAGATACAGTGCAGGTTGGATACAGTGCAGGATACAGTTCGGGTCAGATACAGTGCAGGTCAGAGTGTGGGTTGGATTCAGTGTGGGTTGAACACAGTGTAGGCTACAGTGCAGGTTGGATACAGTGTGTGTTGCATACAGTGAGGGTTGACTACAGTGCAAGGTCAGATACAGTGGGCATCGGATACAGTGCAAGATAAAGTGCAGGTCAGATACAGTATAGGTCACATACACTGTGAGTTGTATATATTGTGGGTCAGATACAGCATGGGCCAGATAAAGTGCAGATTACAGTGCTGGTCAAATACAATGTGGGTTGGATACAGGGCGTGGTCAAATACTATGGGGGTCAGGGCAGTGTAGGTTAGATACAGCGCGGGTTTCAGTATTGGTCAAATACAATGTGGGTCGGATACAGTGTGGGTCAGATACAGTTTGGGTTACAGTGCAGGTCGGATACAGTGCAGGTTAGATACACCAATAGTTCACTTACTGTGACGGAGGGTCCTCAGTGCGGGGTTGTCAGCGGTGTCTTCAGAGTGGTGGTACCAGCAGTGCAGTGGTGCCAGCGGTCTCCTTAGAGTGGTAGTGTCGGTAGTGAAGGGGTGTCTGCGGTGTCCTCAGAGCTGTGATGCCGGCAGTGTCGGCAGTGCAGGGTTGCCAGCTGTGTCCTCAGTGCAGTGGTGCTAGCAGTGCAGTGGTGCCAGCAGTGTCGGCAATTGCGGTAGTGCCAGCGGTGTCCTCAGTGCATGAGTGCTGGCAGTGTCCTCAGTGCAGGGGTGCTGGCATTGTCGGCAATGCGGGAGTGCTGGAGGTGTCCTCTGTGCCAGCAGTGTTGGCAATGCAGGAGTGTCAGATGTGTCCTCAGTCCAGGAGTGCCAGAGGTGTCCTCAGTGCTGGAGTGCTGGCAAAGTCCTCAGTCAAGGGGTGCCGGCAGTGTAGGCAATTACGGGAGTGCCGGAGGTGTCCTCATTGCAGGGGTGCCAGCAGTGTCGGCAAAGCGGGAGTGCCGGAGGTGTCAGCAATGCAGGAGTGCCAGCGGTGTCTTTTACGCAGGGGTGCTGGCAGTGTTAGCAATATGGGAGGGTAGGAGGTGTCTTCAGTGCAGGGGTGCCGGTAATGCGGGAGTGCCGGAGGTGTCCTCTGTGCAGGGGTACTGGCAGTGTTGGCAATGTGGGATTGTCGGAGGTGTCCTCAGTGCAGGGGTGCTGGCAGGGTCGGCAATGCGGGAGTGGCAGAGGTGTCCTCAGTGCAGGAGTGCTGGCAGAGTCCCCAGCGCAAGGGGTGCCGGCAGTGTAGGCAATTACGGAAGTGCCGGAGGTGTCCTCATTGCAGGGGTGCCGGCAGTGTCGGAAATGCAGGAGTGCCGGAGGTGTCCTGAGTGCAGGGGTGTCGGCAGTGTCGGCAATGCAGGAGTGCCAGAGGTGTCCTCTACGCAGAGGTGTCGGCAGTGTTGGCAATGTGGCAGGGTCAGAGGTGTCTTCAGTGCAGGAGTGCCGGCAGTGTTCTCAGTACAGGGGTGCCGGCAGTGTCGGCAATGCGGGAGTGTCGGCGGGGTCCTCTGTGCAGGGGTACTGGCAGTGCTGGCAATGTGGGAGTGTCAGAGGTGTCCTCAGTGCAGGAGTGCCGGCAGTGTCCTCAGTGCAGGGGTACTGGCAGTGTTGGCAGTGCGGGAGTGTCAGAGGTGTCCTCATTGCAGGAGTGCTGGCAGACAGGCCCGGCGCTACCCACTCAGCAAAGGGATGCAAGCAGGTTGGCACCAGGCTAAAGAGAGGCGCTCTCCCTGCATTGCTTCCCCACTGCTGCACCCCCTTCCCCCCCCCCCCCCCCTGCTGTCACTGTATTACAGGCAGCGGCACCAGCAGCATGAAAAGCCTTCACCCCCCCCAATCACCTGAGACAGCGGCTGTGTGTGCTGTGCGGGTCCGGAAGAGGAGTCGAGGCTACACAATATAGAGGGGCGGAGCTACACGGGGCCAGGCAGCTGAACAGTGGGAGAGTAAGCACTGCAGTGATGGCCAGCCAGACTTGGTAAGTGGTGGGTGAGAGAGAAATGTTTGGGTGGGTGGGTGTGGAGTGTGTGTGTGTGGAGTGTGTATGTGTTTGTGTGAGATGTGTGGAGTGTGTGTGTGCAGAGTGTTTATGTGTTGTGTGTGTGTGTGAGGTGTGTATATGTGCGTGCATTATGGCGGGCATTATGTATAAGGACACTACTACTGGCGGTCATTACTGGCAGGCATTGCGTAAAAGATGCTACTATTGGTGGGCATTACTAGCAGGCATTACGTATAAGATGCTACTACTGAGGGCATTACTGGCAGGCATTACGTAAAAGACGCTACTACTGGCGGTCTTTACTGGCAGGCATTATGTACAAGACGCTACTACTGGGGGGCATTACTGGCTGGCATTACATATAAGACGCTACTACTGGGGGGCATTACATATAAGGATGCTACTACTGGCGGGCTTTATGCGCTGACCCTTTGTGAAGTATGGGAGGGCACAAATTTATAGTTTGCAGGGGGGCGCCAAACACCCTAGCACTGGCCCTGCTGGCAGAGTCCTCAGTGCAGGAGTGCCGGCAATGTTGGTAATGCGGGAGTGCTGGATGTGTCCTCAGTTCAGAAGTTCAGGGGTGCTGGCAGTGTGGGAGTGCCGGAAGTGTCCTTAGTGCAGGGGTGCCGGCAGTGTCAACAGGGCAGTTGGGCAAAACCATGTGTAATGCAGGTGTGGCAGATATAACAATTGCAGAGAGTTAGATTTGGGTGGGTTATTTTGTTCCTGCAGTGTAAATACTGGCTGCTTTATTTTTACACTGCAACTTAGATTTCAGTTTGGACACACCCCACCCAAGTCTAACTCTCTCTGCACATGTTATATATGCCCCCCTTTTAGTGCACATGGGTGGTCATTCCGAGTTGTTCGCTCGGTAATTTTCTTTGCATCGCAGCGATTTTCCGCTAATTGCGCATGCGCAATGTCCGCACTGCGACTGCGCCAAGTAAATTTGCTATGCAGTTAGGAATTTTACTCACGGCATTACAAGGTTTTTTCTTCGTTCTGGTGATCGTAATATGATTGACAGGAAGTGGGTGTTTCTGGGCGGAAACTAGCCGTTTTATGGGTGTGTGTGAAAAAACGCTGCCGTTTCTGGGAAAAACGCGGGAGTGTCTGAAGAAACGGGGGAGTGTCTGGGCGAACGCTGGGAGTGTTTGTGACGTCAAACCAGGAACGAAACTGACTGAACTGATCGCAGTTGCCGAGTAAGTGTGGAGCTACTCAGAAACTGCTAAGAAGTGTCTATTCGCAATTCTGCTAATCTTTCGTTCGCAATTTTAATATGCTAAGATACACTCCCAGTAGGCGGCGGCTTAGCGTGTGCAATGCTGCTAAAAGCAGCTAGCGAGCGAACAACTCGGAATGAGGGCCATGGTTTTGCCCAACTGCTAACAAATTTGCTGCTGTGATCAACTCTGAATTAGGCCCTAAGTCCAGCCCAGTACAGTGGTGCTGTCTTGTGCTGCATCAGTCCAGTGGTGGTGTCCTGTGCTGCCATAAGTCCAGTGGTGCTGCTGCTGTATAAGTCCAGTCCAGTGGTGCTGTGTTGTGCTGCATCAGCCCAGTGGTGGTGTTCTGTGCTGCCATAAGTCCAGTGGTGGTGTCCTGTGCTGCCATAGGTCCAGTGGTACTGCTGTATAAGTCCAGTCCTGTGGTGGTGTCCTGTGCTTCCATAAGTCCAGTGGTGGTGTCCTGTGCTGCCATAAGTCCAGTGGTGCTGCCATATCAGTCCAGACCAGTGGTGCTGCCGTATAAGTCCAGTCCAGTGGTGCTGCCATATAAGACCAGGGGTACTGCAGTATAAGTCCAGTCCAATGGTACTGCCATATAAGTCCAGTCCAGTGGTGCTGCCGTATAAGTCCAGTCCAGTGGTGCTACCGTATAAGTCCAGTCAGGGGTACTGCCATATAAATCCAGTGGTGCTGCCGTATAAGTCCAGGGGTACTGCCATATAAGTCCAGTCCAGGGGTACTGCCGTATAAGTCCAGTCCAGGGGTACTGCCGTATAAGTCCAGGGATACTGCCACATAAGTCCAGTGGTGCTGCCGTATAAGTCCAGTGGTACTGCCGTATAAGTCCAGTCCAGTGGTGCTGCCGTATAATGTGAACAACAAAAACCAGGTTGCGCTTGACAATCGAAAAAATATAAAAATTTATTGTAATAAAAGTATTTACAACATTTCTCCCGGGAGTATAATAAAAACAATTCAATATGACATAATAATCTGCTCAAATAGAATACCCCTGAGCTTTGATAATTAATTAATTAATTAGAAGGTGCTTTCTATGCAAAGAATGCCTAATGCTGTTTGATGCGGACTACCAATGGTTAGAAAAGAATTTGTAACATTAATGGTGAACTAAAAAGTAAACTGCAGGTCTGTATACAGAAAAATAAAACTCACTTAATCCGTGGAAACAAAGTCCCCAAAAAAGTCTTACATCTATAGCAGCACGTGACAGTTTCAACGATCTTTAAATGATGTGGAATCTTGAATAAATAAATAAGCAGTGTACGAGTGATATAGAATTAAACTGTGCAAATACACAATTACCCACTGTGATGATGACAGCAGAGAGAGTGATGTCGTCTCGTTCAGCTGCTATGCCCCTGCATGGGGACGGGAGAGCAGGGTCCGCACTGAGCCGCCGGGCCAAGATGGAATGCAGCCCTGCACGCTGGCGGCTGATGCTGGTAATTCCCGGGCGGCTAGGCTGTTACCTGTGCGGCCCGATGTCAGCGGGCTCTCACCAATAGCGGCACAACGGGACTCCCACGGGCAGCTCAGAAGGAGCCTCTCTGTTGTTCACCTATGCGAAGGTGAGATGATGATGGAGTCACAGGGTGTCTGCAGTGTTTGTAAACTGCAGTCGAACACACTGGTAGTGATGGTGTAGTAACTGAATTATCACACAGAGCTCCAGGTGGGCTTTGCTGAGAAGCACAGCTGCCGTGATGAGATGACTCCAATAGCCGGTGTCTGGCTGTGAGCTGAATGATAAACAGCCGCCGTGGCCGTGCTCGTGCTGCAGCTAATCCTTTGTGATAGAATAGTCTCAGGGGTATACAGGAATGAGGGAGAATAACCAGTATCCTTAACGGGTTTCAACGCCAGCAGGGCGTCTTTTTCCAAAAGGCAGACCTGCAGTTTACTTTTTAGTTCATTAATGTTACAAATTCTTTTCTAACCATTGGTAGTCCGCATCAAACAGCATTAGGCATTCTTTGCATAGAAAGCACCTTCTAATTAATTAATTATCAAAGCTCAGGGGTATTCTATTTGAGCAGATTATTATGTCATATTGAATTGTTTTCATTATACTCCCGGGACAATTGTTGTAAATACTTTTATTACAATAAATTTTCATATTTTTTCGATTGTCAAGCGCAACCTGGTTTTTGTTGTTCACATTGTATTTCCTAGGGATTGGCTTTTCCCCTTTCCAGCTGCTGCTGACAATCGTTTACACCACCACTCACCGAGCGCTCAGCCTATTTGTTCTGTTGTGCTGCCATATAAGTCCAGGCGTACTGCCATATAAGTCCAGGGGTACTGCCGTATAAGTCCAGTCCAAGGTTACTGCTGTATAAATCCAGTGGTGCTGCAGTATAAGTCCAGTGTTACTGCCGTATAAGTCCAGTCCAGTAGTACTGCCGTATAAGTCCAGTCCAGTGGTACTGCCATATAAGTCCAGGGGTACTGCGGCTGCCGTATAAGTCCAGGGTTACTGCCGGATAAGTCCAGTCCAGTGGAACTGCCGTATAAGTCCAGGGGTACTACCGTATAAGTCCAGTCCAGTGGTGATGCCACATAAGTCCAAGGGTACTGCCGTATAAGTCCAGGGGTACTGCCGTACAAGTCCAGTCCAGTGGTACTGCCATATATGTCCAGGGGTGCTGCTGTATACGTCCAGGGGTACTGCCGTATAAGTCCAGTCCAGTGGTACTGCTGTATAAGTCCAGTGGTGCTGCCGTATACGTCCAGGGGTACTGCTGTATATGTCCAGTCCAGTGGTATTGCCGTACAAGTCCAGTCCAGTGGTACTGCCATATAAGTCCAGGGGTGCTGCCGTATATGTCCAGGGGTACTGCCGTATAAGTCCAGTCCAGCGGTACTGCCGTATAAGTCCAGTCCAGTGGTACTGCTGTATAAGTCCAGCGGTACTGTCATATAAATCCAGTTCAGTGGTACCGCCGTATAAGTCCAGTCCAGTGGTGCTGCCATATAAGTCCAAGGGGACTGCTGCATAAGTCCAGGGGTACTGTCGTATAAGTCCAGTCCAGTGATGCTGCCTTATAAGTCCAGGGTTATTGCTGTATAAGTCCAGTCCAGTGTTACTGCCGTATAAGTCCAGGGGTACTGCTGTATAAGTCCAGCCCAGTGGTACTGCCGTATAAGTCCAGTCCAGTGGTGCTGCCATATAAGTCCAAGGGTACTGCCGTATAAGTCCAGGGGTACTGCAGTATAAGTCCAGTGGTGCTGCTGTTTAAGTCCAGGGGTACTGCTGTATATGTCCAGTCCAGTGGTACTGCCGTATAATCTGCCTATTGCTATCTGCACCTATGCAAATCATCTATATTCCAAATGTATGTTCAAATCTCCCCATGTATTCTGCCTGTTGCTATCTGCACCTATGCAAATCATCTATATTCCAAATGTATGTTCAAATCTCCCCATGTAATCTGCCTATTGCTATCTGCACCTATGCAAATCATCTATATTCCAAATGTATGTTCAAATCATTTGTTAGACAGTTTTGTGATTTATGCTTTTGTTTGTAATTTAAAATACCTGCGTTTCAAAGCTTGGTCAGTGCCGCATATTTAATTAAGGCTGACTGGGCTGGTGTTTGTTTAGTCAAACACTGTGTAATGTAACACCTTTGATTAGTGGGACATTTGCCTCAGCTGTAGTTGGGTCAATTTCCCATAGTACATCTGTAACTTCAACCATGCACAGCTGTGCATGTCAGCTGTGCGTTCCAATACTCAAAGCGTTCCCTCTCTAAGCGTTTTGAAAATGAACAGTTAAAAAAACAGATGAACAAACATTGAACAGCATCAAGAAAGAAATCTGGAACATTATGTGGCCTCTCCAATGCCTACTACTTCTGTGTCCAAGAACATCATGACTGCCCCCGGGACTACCCCTCAAGCTCAGCAGGGAACTGAGGGACGTGCGCATCAGGACCAGACTTTGCTGGGTCAGTTCCATTGGACATTAGTGTGCACCCCACATTCTCATACCCACCCTCACTGCTCTCATGAGACCAGGACATTTATCTTTTTTCACAAAATAATGTTAGTACAGTTTTCCTACAAATGTGTCTTTCTCTTCTCTTTCTTCTTACACGGTACTTCCACCCCACTGTGTGCTATTCCCGTAATGTGTACCTCCATTGGTTGCACACCCTGCCAGCAGTAACCTATGCAGTGCGCCCCACATGGCTGCCTCGGATGGTTCCTCTGTGGGCGGGGTGTGCTTCATTTGGATCTTTCCATGCAGGGTATAGCATACTCCTACACACGTGTCAGTTCTCCCATACATGCATTTGGCCCCTGTATGGCTCATCTCCCACTGTGTAACCTTGTAGTGTGCCCAACATGGCTGCCTTATCTGGTGCGCTTGTGGATGGGATGAAAAATGCGTGGACTTGATGTTTTTATTGGAACCCTACTCTGAACTTAAAGACTCTGCAATCTCCCCATTTTGTGTTCTCTTCTAGGGGAGGACTATTCCACCCTGGGTAATCCTACGCAGTGCGCCTAAGATGGCTGCCGCACCTGGTGCCTTGTGATAGTGGAATACACAACCCCTGGAGGTTATTACTCAAAATGCCTACACCAATCATGCATTATTCTTTCTGTGTCTTTGTCTGTGTGGTTTATCTTTTGATGTAATACTTAAATCTTCTGTATTATGTGCATTGTGTGAGTTCTAGTTGGCGCCGCGGATGGCTGCCTCGGTGCTGCTCTGCCAAGCAGCCTTAGTTTTTAGTCTTAAATGTATAATATGTCTACTGTACAGTTGCATATGTGCAGTATGAACTCATATGTGTAATGTTTGTAATGTATGCTACGTTTTTCCTCCATGTTGCTGCTTGGCGATGCATTGTACCACAAAGAATTCCTAGTGTACGTGAGTACACCTGGCCAATAAAGCTGATTCTGATTCTGGTATAAGTCCAATCCAGTGCTGCTGCCATATAAGTCCAGGGGTACTGCCGTATAAGTCCAGTCCAAGGTTACTGCTGTATAAATCCAGTGGTGCTGCAGTATAAGTCCAGTGTTACTGCCGTATAAGTCCAGTCCAGTAGTACTGCCGTATAAGTCCAGTCCAGTGGTACTGCCATATAAGTCCAGGGGTACTGCCGTATAAGTCCAGGGTTACTGCCGGATAAGTCCAGTCCAGTGGAACTGCCGGATAAGTCCAGGGGTACTGCCCTATAAGTCCAGTCCAGTGGTGATGCCACATAAGTCCAAGGGTACTGCCGTATAAGTCCAGGGGTACTGCCGTACAAGTCCAGTCCAGTGGTACTGCCATATATGTCAAGGGGTGCTGCCGTATACGTCCAGGGGTACTGCCGTATAAGTCCAGTCCAGTGGTACTGCCGTATAAGTCCGGTGGTGCTGCCGTATACGTCCAGGGGTACTGCTGTATATGTCCAGTCCAGTGGTATTGCCGTATAAGTACAGTCCAGTGGTGCTGCCATATAAGTCTAGGGGTATAAGTCCAGGGGTACTGCCGTATAAGTCCAGTCCAGGGTTACTGCTGTATAAATCCAGTGGTGCTGCAGTATAAGTCCAGTGTTACTGCCATATAAGTCTAGTCCAGTAGTACTGCCGTATAAGTCCAGTCCAGTGGTACTGCCGTATAAGTCCAGTCCAGTGGTGCTGCCATATAAGTCCAGGGGTACTGCCATATAAGTTCCAGGGGAACTGCCGTATAAGTCCAATCCAGTAGTGCTGCCATATAAGTCCTGGGGTATTGCCAGTTAAATGTAGTCCAGTGGTACTGCCGTATAAGTCCAGTCCAGTGGTGCTGCCGTATAAGTCCAGGGGTACTGCCATATAAGTCCAGGGGTACTGCCGTATAAGTCCAGTCCAGTGGTGCTGCCGTATAAGTCCAGTCCAGTGGTACTGCTGTATAAGTCCAGTGGTGCGGTCCTGTGCTGTATATTTTTTACTCCAAACAAAGGGGTTATTAATATTGAATCCAAATAATTTTTACAGGGTTTGCCCTGTGTGGTGTAGGGGTACGCTCTCCTATGCCACATATTGTTATATAACTCCAGAAAAATAATGGAGAACAAAAATTTGGAGGATAAAAAAGGGAAAGATTAAGAACCACTTTCTCCTACTGCTGCTGCCGCTGCTGTTGTTGCTGAGTCAATCGTCATCCCAGAGGGGAAGTCGGAAGACCACTTGTACTAGTTTAACTAAGCAATTGACTGTCCAACAGTCCTTTGCGAGGAAGATTAAATATGACAGCAGTCATCCTGTTGCAAAGCGGATAACTGAGGCCTTGACAGCTATGTTGGTGTTAGACGTGCATTCGGTATCTGTCATTAGTGCAGTGGGATTTAGACAATTGATGGAGGTAGTATGTCCCCGGTACCAAATCCCATCTAGAGTCCACTTCACTAGGAAAACGATTCCCAGACTGTTCAGGGACATTAAGAAAAGTGTCCTCAGTGTTCTGAAAAATGCAGTTGTACCTATTGTCAACTTAACCATGGACGTGTAGACAGTGGGACAGGGCAAACTAAGGACTGAATGACTGTGACAGCCCACTGGGTAGATGTATTGCCTGCTGCAACAACAACAGCAGCGGCACCAGTGGCAGGATATCACAAACGCCAGCTCGTTCCTAGGCTGGCTAAGCTGTGTATCACCGGTTTCCATAAGAGGCACACCGCTGACAACCTCTTACGGAAACTGGGGGACATCATCACATAATGACTTACCCCACTTAGACTCTCCTGGGGATTTGTGATATAGGATAACGCCACCAATATTGTACATGCATTACATCTGGGCAAATTCCAGCACGTCCCATGTTTTGCACATACAATTAATTTGGTGGTGCAGAATTTTTTTTTAAATGACAGGGGCCTGCAGGAAATAATGTTGGTGGCCCCAAAAATTGCGGGCTTCTTTCGACATTCAGCCACTGCGTGCCACTCCTAGATGGGCCAGATGTTTATGCAGCATACTTGTGTCACTTAGCTTAGTCATCCAGCTACCTCGGTGCACCTCTTTTTCTTTTTTGCATGATGTGCTGTTTGGGGCCTAGTTTTTAAAAGTGCCATCTTGTCTGACACTGCAGTGCCACTCCTAGATGGGCCAGGTGTTTGTGCCGCACAATTGTGTCGCTTAGCTTAGTCATCAAGCTACCTCATTGCACCTCTTTTTCTTCTTTGCATGATGTGCTGTTTGGGGCCTAGTTTTTAAAAGTGCCATCCTGTCTGACACTGCAGTGCCACTCCTAGATGGGCCAGGTGTTTGTGTCGCATACTTTTGTCACTTAGCTTAGTCATCCAGCTACCTCATTGCCCCTCTTTTTCTTTTTGCATGATGTGCTGTTTGGCGCCTTGTTTTTAAAAGTGCCATCCTGTCCGACTGTCACGATCCGGGTATCTGGACGCCATTACTTGCCTTTCAGATGTCTCCTGAGGCTGGCTCAGCGTTCCAAGGCCGGATCCCATCTGTCTCTACATGCTGCATATCCCTCCTGTCACGCTGAGACGCTGTCACAGCGCCGCCATGTTTGAATCCTGCATGGCATCTCCCGTCCTCCGCGGCCTCCGCCGCCACTCCTGTGTTGTAGTTGCGGGTTGTCGGAGTGGTGCTTCATGTCTGCCGCGGCCTCCGCTGTCATCCACGAGTCTCAGCGTGCACTTGTCAGTCTGGCGTCTCCTGTCCTCTGCGGCCGGCGCCGCCGTTGCTGCTGTGTTTCCACATGGTTTCCAAACTAGCTTTCAGTTCCCCCAATCCACTGCCTCTGCCACTGCCTCTGGAAATCTGCATAATTGCCCAGCCAATGCCTGCATTGCTGCAGTTATAAGTATCCTGTGCCTGGGCCAGGAAATCGTCAGTGCTTTGTTTGTCATACCTTGTTCCAGTCTCTCTCCTGTGGTTGTGTTTCCAGGTTCCAGCTCCTGTCTCCAGCATCCACTAAAGAGACCCGCACCTGCCTACCATCCTGCGGTGCAGCCTGACTCTGCAGTCCTCCGTGGCTGATCCAGTTTCCAGCTTCCAGCTATTTCATCTGCTTCCAGCAGTATCCACTACCACCGGTAATCATCCTTCAACTCCTCTGTTTCCACGCTCCCCAGCATCTTATTATATTCACTCCGTGTTTCATCACCTGGCTGGTTCCACCCAGCATTCATTCAGTGACTTTATCATCTGGCTGATTCCATTCCGCATCCACTCCGTGTCTTACCACCTGGCTGGTTCTATCCAGCAATTACAACAGCTGATTCAAGTTACCAGCTTCATCTGTTCCATATACTGGCATGTTCCTTGGATATCTTCACTACTACAGCCAGGCCTGGTAAGGTTATTCCATCTAAGGACTTTAACAACTGTTCTTAACCTGCCAGTGTCCTGTGAAACCATTTCATGGTCAGAGTGCTCCAGGAATCATATTATTTATTACTGCCATTTTTATTATTTGCTGTCTGTTGTTACACGGAGTTTGTCAATAAACTTTTAATTTACTTTTACCTGGTTGTCATGGTCACACCTTCGGGTTTCCTTTTAACACTTACATGTCCAGGGGTCTGATTAAACCTCCACGGTTTAAGTTCCTCTCAGCCCCTACAACTGAGGCTTCCTCCTGTCAGCTAAAACCCTCAGTTGTGACAGTAAGCACTGACCATATGAATCCAGCCGGAGACCAGGATCAAGCGGCCAGGCCGATGCAAGAACTGGCAGCCCGACTTGAACATCAGGAGGCTGCACAAGGCCACATCATCCGCTGTCTCCAGGATCTCTCTACGCGGCTGGACGGGATTCAAACGACCCTCCGTGGACCTGGCACGTCCGGTGCATCCACAACAGTGACACCAGCTGTAACCCCACCCACCTTACCCATTTCCATTCCACGTCTTCATCTCCCAACGCCAGCAAAATTTGACGGATCTCCAAGGTTCTGCAGGGGATTTCTTAACCAATGCGAAATCCACTTTGAGCTTCAGCCTGGCAATTTCTCCAGCGACCGTACTAAAATTGCCCTTTATCATTTCCCTTCTCAGCGGCTCAGCCCTTGACTGGGCATCACCATTATGGGAGAAGTCTGATCCCCTGCTGTCCTCCTATACGGACTTTGTGGCAACATTCAGGCGCATCTTCGACGAGCCAGGCCGGGTAACCTCTGCTTCATCTGAGATTCTCCGTTTACGCCAGGGAACACGTACTGTGGGACAGTATCTCATACAGTTCAAAATACTGGCATCCGAACTGGCATGGAACGACGAGGCCCTGTATGCTGCATTCTGACATGGCTTATCAGAACGCATCAAGGATGAGTTAGCTACCAGAGACTTGCCCTCTAAGTTGGATGAGCTAATTTCTCTTTGCACGAAGGTTGATCTACGTTTCAGAGAGAGAGCAACCGAGCGAGGAAGATCGTCTGCTCCAAAATCTTCTGCTCCTCCTCTTCGTCAACCGTCTCCATCCAAGGATGAGCCCATGCAAATTGGCCGTTCCCGTCTATCTCCCGCTGAGCGCCGAAGACGTCTCTCTGAGTCTCTCTGTCTCTATTGTGCAGCTCCGTCTCACATTATCAATGCCTATCCCAAACGTCCGGGAAACTCCAAATCCTAGCTCGCCAAGGAGAGGGCCGGCTAGGAGTAATGATCTCCTCTCCATCTCCTCATGATTGTAATCTCCCAGTCTCGCTCCAAATTGCTCAACGTTACAGGAACGTCATTGCCCTCCTTGATTCCGGAGCAGCTGGGAATTTCATAACCGAAGCTTATGTTAAACGGTGGTCCCTACCCACCAAGAGACTTCCTTCGTCCATCTCCTTAACTGCAGTAGATGGCAGCAAGATTTTCGACGCAGTTATTTCTCTAAGGACTCTACCAGTTCGTCTGAGAGTGGGAGTTCTTCATGCAGAATTTATTTCCTTCCTAGTGATTCCAAGAGCCACACATCCAGTGGTTTTGGGCCTTCCATGGCTCCGTCTCCACAATCCGTCGATTGACTGGACGACTACGCAAATACTAGCATGGGGTCCCTCCTGTGCTAAGACTTGTTTGTCCAAAGTGCTTCCTGTTTGTTCTTCTTTCCCCAGGTCGTCTGATGTTCCACCTCCTCCATATCAAGACTACACGGACGTGTTCAGTAAGGCTTCTGCTGATATCCTTCCTCCTCATAGAGAATGGGACTGCCCAATTGATCTCATTCCAGGGAAGGTTCCACCTCGAGGCTGAACTTACCCGTTGTCTCTGCCTGAGACGCACTCCATGGAGGAGTACATCAAAGAGAACCTGGCGAAAGGTTTTATCCGACCTTCTTCTTCTCCAGCTGGCGCAGGCTTCTTCTTCGTTAAGAAGAAGGACGGTGGTCTGCGACCGTGCATCGATTACAGAGGTCTGAACGACATTACCGTCAAGAACCGGTATCCTTTACCTTTGATTACAGAGCTCTTCGATAGAGTCAGCGGAGCAACCATCTTTCCAAGTTGGATTTGAGGGGTGCCTACAATCTCATCCGGATCCGTGAGGGTGACGAGTGGAAGACCGCTTTTAACACCCGTGATGGACATTATGAGTACCTCGTCATGCCCTTCGGATTGAGCAACGCTCCAGCTGTCTTCCAGCATTTCGTGAATGAGATCTTCAGAGACATCTTATACCGCCATGTCGTGGTTTATCTAGACGATATCCTCATCTTTGCCAATAATCTAGAGGAACATCGTTTCTGGGTAAAGGAGGTTCTGTCCCGTCTCCGTGTCAATCATCTCTATTGCAAATTGGAGAAATGTGTCTTTGAACTTAAATCCATTCCGTTCCTAGGTTACATTGTGTCCGGTTCCGGACTAGAGATGGATCCTGAGAAACTACAAGCAATCCAGAATTGGCCGATACCCTTAACCCTCAAAGGGGTCCAGAGGTTCTTAGGGTTCGCCAATTATTACAGAAAGTTCATACGAGACTTTTCCACCATTGTGGCGCCTATCACTGCATTAACCAAGAAGGGTGCTAACCCGTCCAAGTGGTCTGAAGAAGCTACGCAAGCTTTTCATCTTCTAAAACAACGTTTCATCTCTGCACCAGTTCTGAAACAGCCCAACACCGACTCTCCTTTCATCTTAGAGGTGGATGCCTCCTCCGTTGGAGTAGGAGCGGTGTTATCCCATAGGGCTAAAGATGGCCATCTACATCCCTGCAGTTTCTTCTCCCGGAAGTTCTCCCCAGCTGAGCGCAACTATGCCATTGGCGACCAGGAGTTGCTAGCCATCAAGCTCGCTCTTGAGGAGTGGAGATATCTGTTGGAGGGAGCTTCTCATTCAATCACGATACTTATTGACCACAAGAATCTTTTATACCTGAAAGGCGCACAATGTCTTAACCTCCGTCAGGCCAGATGGGCACTTTTCTTTCCAGGTTCGACTTTAAACTCCAGTTCTGTCCGGGCTCTCAGAATCGCAAGGCCGATGCCCTTTCCCGTTCTTGGGAGCAAGAAAACGAGTCAGAGTCTTCAGACAAGCATCCTATTATTAATCCATTGGCATTCTCCACGGTAGGGATGGACTCTACGCCCCTACCAGGGAAAAGTTTTGTGAAGCCGGTGTTAAGGAAGAAGCTCATGCATTGGGCCCATGCTTCCCATTTTGCCGGACATACAGGCATTCAGAAAACCCTCGAGTTTATCTCTAGGTCCTACTGGTGGCCAACTCTGAAGAAGGACGTCAAGGAGTTTATTGCCTCTTGCCCAAAGTGTGCCCAACACAAAGTTCCCCGCCAGTCTCCTGCGGGGCAACTGGTTCCATTATCTGTTCCCAGTCGACCGTAGACCCATTTGTCGATGGACTTTGTTACAGATCTGCCTATATGCAATAAGTTTAATACCATCTGGGTGGTAGTTGACCGGTTCACCAAGATGGCACATTTCATACCCCTCACCGGTCTCCCGTCAGCTTCCAAGTTGGCCCAAGTGTTTATCCAAGAGATCTTCCGACTTCACGGTCTTCCTGAAGAGATCATCTCCAATCGTGGAGTACAATTTGTAGCCAAATTATGGCGAAGTTTGTGTCAAGCCCTCCAAGTCAAGTTAAAGTTTTCTACAGCTTACCATCCTCAGACCAATGGTCAAACCGAGAGGGTGAATCAGGACTTGGAGGCCTTCCTCCGCATTTATTTGTCTTCCTCCCAAGATGACTGGGTTCAACTCCTTCCTTGGGCCGAGTTTAGCCACAACAATCAATACCATTCCTCATCCTCCTCAACACCATTCTTCATCAACTATGGATTTCACCCTAAGGTTCCAGAATTCCAACCGCTTCCAGCAACTTCTGTTCCAGCAGTGGATGTCACCTTGCGTCAGTTTTCAAACAACTGGAAGAATGTCCGCGCAGCCCTGCTTAAAGCCTCATTTAGGTACAAGAAGTTTGCCGATAGGAAGCGTGGAGCGGTTCCTGGTCTCAAGGTGGGTGATCGAGTATGGTTGTCCACGAAGAATTTGAGGTTGAGAGTTCCCAGCATGAAATTTGCTCCTCGTTACATCGGTCCTTTTAAAATTGAACAAGTCATCAATCCTGTTGCTTACAGACTCCAGTTACCTCCCTTCTTAAAAATACCCAGGACATTCCATGTTTCCTTGTTGAAACCGCTGATCCTGAATCGGTTTCATTCTGCACTTCTTCCAGCTCCTAAAGTTCAGACTCAACGGGGAGTCGAGTATGAGGTGGCCAAGATTCTGGACTCACGTTTCCGTTACGGTCAGTTGCAGTATCTTATTGACTGGAAGGGCTATGGTCCTGAAGAAGGCTCTTGGACCAATGCGTCTGATGTCCATGCACCTGCCTTGGTCCGGAATTTCCACTCGAAGTTTCCTTTAAAACCTAAGAAGTGTCCTGGGGCCACTCCTAAAGGGGGGGGGGGTGCTGTCACGATCCGGGTATCTGGACGCCATTACTTGCCTTTCAGATGTCTCCTGAGGCTGGCTCAGCGTTCCAAGGCCGGATCCCATCTGTCTCTACATGCTGCATATCCCTCCTGTCACGCTGAGACGCTGTCACAGCGCCGCCATGTTTGAATCCTGCATGGCGTCTCCCGTCCTCCGCGGCCTCCGCCGCCGCCCCTGTGTTGTAGTTGCGGGTTGTCGGAGTGGTGCTTCATGTCTGCCGCGGCCTCCGCTGTCATCCACGAGTCTCAGCGTGCACTTGTCAGTCTGGCGTCTCCTGTCCTCTGCGGCCGGCGCCGCCGTTGCTGCTGTGTTTCCACATGGTTTCCAAACTAGCTTTCCCTCCAAGTTCTAACATGGGCGCAGCCATGTTGGATCCAATCACATGTTTCAGTTCCCCCAATCCACTGCCTCTGAAAATCTGCATAATTGCCCAGCCAATGCCTGCATTGCTGCAGGTATAAGTATCCTGTGCCTGGGCCAGGAAATCGTCAGTGCTTTGTTTGTCATACCTTGTTCCAGTCTCTCTCCTGTGGTTGTGTTTCCAGGTTCCAGCTCCTGTCTCCAGCATCCACTAAAGAGACCCGCACCTGCCCACCATCCTGCGGTGAAGCCTGACTCTGCAGTCCTCCATGGCTGATCCAGTTTCCAGCTTCCAGCTATTTCATCTGCTTCCAGCAGTATCCACTACCACCGGTAATCATCCTTCAACTCCTCTGTTTCCACGCTCCCCAGCATCTTATTATATTCACTCCGTGCTTCATCACCTGGCTGGTTCCACCCAGCATTCATTCAGTGACTTTATCATCTGGCTGATTCCATTCCGCATCCACTCCGTGTCTTACCACCTGGCTGGTTATATCCAGCAATTACAACAGCTGATTCAAGTTACCAGCTTCATCTGTTCCATCTACTGGCATGTTCCTTGGATATCTTCACTACTACAGCCAGGCCTGGTAAGGTTATTCCATCTAAGGACTTTAACAACTGTTCTTAACCTGCCAGTGTCCTGTGAAACCATTTCATGGTCAGAGTGCTCCAGGAATCATATTATTTATCATTGCCATTTTTATTATTCGCTGTCTGTTGTTACACGGAGTTTGTCAATAAACTTTTAATTTACTTTTACCTGGTTGTCATGGTCACACCTTTGGGTTTCCTTTTAACACTTACATGTCCAGGGGTCTGATTAAACCTCCACGGTTTAAGTTCCTCTCAGCCCCTACAACTGAGGCTTCCTCCTGTCAGCTAAAACCCTCAGTTGTGACACCGACACTGCAGTGCCACTCCTAGATGGGCCAGGTGTTTGTAGCGCACACTCGTGTTGCTTAGCTTAGTCATCCAGCAACCTTGGTGCACCTCTTTTCTTCTTTGCATCATGTGCTGTTTGTGGCCTAGTTTTTAAAAGTGTCATCCTGTCTGACACTGCAGTGCCACTCCTAGATGGGCCAGGTGTTTGTGCTGCACATTTTTGTCACTTAGCAAAGTCATCCAGCTACCTCGGTGCAACATTTTGGCCTAAAAACAATTAGGTTAATAATACGGTAGGATCAAAATTACTCCCAAATTCTGTGACTTTAGCTGTTTTTGTGTTTTTTTCCCCAAAATCATCCAAAACCAAAACCCGAAAGGGTGGTTTTGGCAAAACCAATCCAGATCCAAAACACGAGCAGGGATCCAATTCCCAAACCAAAATACGAAAAATGCCCGTCGCACATTTCTATTTATCAGTACATACCCAAAAGGTATGTAAGCGACATGTGGCAGGATGTACCACATCACTGATGCGATGCTTAGAGCATCCCGCCAATAGAAAGCGAGGCACAGAGAGAGGGAGCAGAGAGGACTTTAGCTGGTGTTTTTAGGCGCAACCAACTTTATAATTAATGGGGGCCCAAAAGCAACTGAATTGCTATATATATAGCGCCCATTTATACGCTCTACGTAAAAAAAACAACTGAATTGCCCCGGTGACAGATACAAATGACATAGAAATAACATA